>NC_143014.1:406075433-406230433 GCF_055824585.1 Amblyomma mixtum
CAACCTCGCGACGGCGGCGGTGCAGTGTAGTGCTTGTGATGCCCTCCTCTTAGCCTAAGTGGATTAGGGCAGCGGACTTCCTTGAGCGGAGGTGACCACGGCAGCAGCGGCGAAGGCCGAAGATGCTAAGGGGGCTCACGAGGGCATTGAGAGCGGCAAACAGCAGCGGAAGCAGCGGCGACGTGGCGGCGCCAGTCAAGCCGAGTCTACCCTCGGGTCGCCGGACGACGGAGTGGTGCTACGCACAGTCAAGCTGTTGCTGTTAATTGAGGACGGCTGCGTCCTCGACAGAGGTCTCGTGTTCTGGCTGGTTCGATCTGGACATCCGGCGGGGAAGCACGTTCGTTCACGTGCTGGTAGACTGCGGGAGATTCATTTCCAGCCGTGTTTGATTACGCATCCTTTACCCCCTCCCATCGACCGAGCTGCGAGAGCGGAACAGCCAGCATCGCCCCTGCCGTGGGTGGTAACACCAGCGTCCACTTCTGTCCATCCGATTTGGACAGTGCTCTTCGTAGCTTATTCCCCAGTCAGGGATCTGGGGAATCCGAACCCTATTTAACTCGGCATTGAGTGCGACCGAGGGAGACGCCTGTTAACTCCCGTCGACTCCAGTTGGCGAAGAAGTTCCCTTCCACTGAGAGTCACTCCCAGTGGCTCTTTTGTAAATAATATAAATAATTGTATAAAGATTTCCTTGCCTTCTTCCTAACCCAGTCTCCCATCCTCCTCGTCCCATCATAGGTTCGGCCATGCTACCCGGGTCGCAACAACTGGTTGGCAGCGGTGAGATCGTCTGCGTGGTGTCCTGGCTCCGGTTTTGGTGAGTGCATTGCCTTCTCTCCTTGAGTATTGCCAGGTCTTAATTTGTGCTGCTCTTCCTGGTAGTGCACATTGGTTGAAGTAGCCTGTTCGGATTTGAACCTTGCTTCACACCAACATCCTTAAGAGACTAGCGATCACATTATTAGCGAGCACTTAAAGGTGCACTGAAGAGGAATCTGAACTTGTCTTTTTGCCGCGTGAACTCGATCTACACGTTCCGAGTTTTCTTAGAAATTGCGATTTACTGCCCTGTGTGGCCGATTTCACCAATTAAATCGAATTAACGTCCGGCTCCCGCCTTTTTTTTAATTCTGCCTCGTACGATGGGCGGAGTCGACCAACGCGTGGAGATCCTTTCACCCAGTCCCGTGGCGGCTTGCCGCTCTGCCATCGACGGAGTAATACGTAGTAGTCCGTAGTAGCCAATAGTCCGCGCGTATTTTTATTTCTTCGGGCTTATTTTGCGGCTATATTATCTGCGAATGAAACTATTTATTCATGGAAACCTAAAAAACAAAATAAAGCGAAAGCAAAGCCTCCACGGGACTGAGTGAAAGGCGCTCCACGCGTTGGTCGACTCCGCCCACCGTACGAGGCAGAATTAAAAAAAAAAGGCGGGAGCCGGACGTTAATTCGTTTTAATTGGGGAAATCGGCCACACAGGGCAATAAGTCACTGTTTCTAAGAATGCTAGGAACGAGTGGATCGAGTTCCCGCGGCAAAAAGACATGTTCAGAATCCTCTTCAGTGCACCTTTAAGGGCAGTCATGGACTGGCGAAAGCTGCGTAAAATGGACCTGATCTCCTTATCTGGAGAATTAGGGACTCATTGCGGGGAAACAATGAAGAAACTGCAGGTTGTCAGTGCGATAGAGGACCTCGGTTTTGAGGACGAGGAGATAGTGGAGCACTGGGAGGAAATAAAAAGAAAAGAGGAGTTACAGGAACAAAAAAGAAAAGAGGAATTGGAGGAACGAAAAAGAAAAGAGGAATTGGAGGAACGAAAAAGACAAGAAGAATTGTAATTGCAGGAGCGAATAAGAAAAGAGGAGTTAGAGGAACAAAAGAGGAAAGATGAGGTGGAGCTAGAAAGGAAGCGACTTGAGGTGAAGCTAGCTGCAGCTCAGGCAGAAGCAGCAAATGCCGGCACGGCCTCTGCTGTGAGCAGTCAGTCATCGAAGCCGCCCAAAATGAAAGACCTTCTGTCACCTTTCAAAATGGGCGAAGATGTCGGGCTGTTCATTGTAAACTTTGAGCGCACGTGCGAAAACCATAAATTTCTTCGCCCAACTTGGCCTCAATACCTTTCGATGGTTCTGCCATGTGAGGCTGCCGACGTGCTTGCTCGGCTAAAAGGCGGATGATTACGGTAAAGTGAAAGCCACCTTGCTGAAAAAGTACCGCCTGGTAGACGACGCCTTCCTTCGACGGTTCAGAACCACGGGGAAGCGGCCGTCTGAGTCATTCCCAGATTTTGCCTACTATCTTAAGGCAAATCTGATCGAATGGCTCAATGGCGCCGAGGTTTATGAGGACCGTGACAAAGTTGTGGCAGAAATCTGTCTAGAACAATTTTACAATTGTCTAAATGAGGAAACGCGGCTCTAGGTGCAAGACAGGCCCGAAAAGAAAAGCTTAGAGCGCGCCGCCGAACTCGCAGAAGAGTTCCAGGTCAGGCGCGAAACAGGAAAGGAAAGCTTATGGGCAGCAACAAAGCCCTAAAGGGAGTTCGGGAGGCGCTCAGTGCGGAACGAGAATAGAGCGGCCCCGCCGAGGGTAGAGAAAGGGGCAGATGAGGAGAACCGCGAAAAAGACTCCGTCCGTAGAAATGACGCGGACAAAGAAAAAAAAGAGAAGGATCGTGCTAAAGCCTTCGAGGCGAGAATACCGGCAGTCTGTTTCCGCTGTAACGAGCCAGGGCATATCGCGAGTGGCTGTCGAAGGACTAGGCTGGTTTTTTCGCTCACTGCTCTCGACGAGTAAAATATGCGCCTACTAGAGCCGTACATGCGCGAAAGGACAGAATGAGCGACGGTGTCGCGTCCTGCGCGACTCCGCCGCCACAATGAATGTAATGCACCCTTCGTTCGTTTCACCAAAAGATTTCACTGGGGAAAACGCGTGGATCCGGCAGGTGGCCCAGGAGGGCAGTGTCTGTCTGCCGGTCGCGTGCGTCACCATTGAGGGCCGGTTTGGGGTGCTGCATACCGAAGCGGCGGTGTCAGTGACCTTGCCGGAGCAGTGTCCCTACCTTTTTTCAAACCGCTGGGAGGACGAGCTAAAGAAGAGGGGCCTGAGTTATGGCGACCACTCCGTGCACGAGCTGACGCGTTCCAAGGACCACGAGATCGCGGCCCAGTTGAGCCCAGGGAGTAATACCCCCGTCACACGGCCAGTTTCAATGGCCATCGAGTCGAGGGCCATCGAGATTTTCAATCGTTATCGAACTCGAGGGAGTTGTGGTGCTCCTACACTGCAAATCTCAATGGCCATTGATATCGTTTTCGCGTCTTCCACCGAGCTCGTGTGGCGCCACAATCGCTACGTTTGGTTTCGCGCAAATAAAAATATTTTTACGAAACCAAACTAAATGCTGAAATATAATTTTTTTGCAGTCATAAGGCGCGTTCACACTTGTCCAAAAATCCGGCGCGCGAAGCGGCTTCGCTCGCCGCAAAAACTAGGACCTGTTCTCATTTGTTGACGCCGGGGTGAGGTGGAACCGCCGCATCACTGCTGTTTCTCGGTTTTGCACACCACGTCGCCGCTCGCGGCGTACGCAGATACAGTGCAAAAAAGAGCATAAATTTACGCTGTCTACGAACCACAAGCTTATGCGTGTTTACGTACGCTAAACACAAGCGCATTCCCGCATTCAGTTCAGCGTAGGCCAGCACAGACGCAAAAATAGTAGTAGTAGAAGACGTTTATTCGGCCAAAATTTACAGGCCGAGCATGTCGACCGCCTGGGCGACCAGAAGTCGCTGTTCTTCCTCCCCTTCAGCGCCAAGCCAGTCGAGCCAGGTGGTGATGGATAAAGAAGGTGGGGGGTAGGAACCCGACTGCTGAGCAGCCGGGCAATAGAAGAGGCAATGGGCAAGGTCCGCATAGATACAGGGGCAGTTGGGACAGGAAGGGTCCGATCGATAGCGATAGAGAAAGAGGCGAGACGGGGTGATGATTGCATTCATTTGAATGTGCCGAAGAAGGCGAGCCTCCGGCACTGTGAGTGATGGATGAGGGAGAGGGTAAAGGCGTTTGTCGAGGCAGAGCTCGAGGTAGAACTCTTTTATGGTGCGGCGAAGGGTGAGTCTCCCACCGTCCTCCGAGGGCTTGGGCCAGGGGATCAACGGTGCCCGGAAAAGTGTGTCACGGGCGAGCTGAAGAGCCAGCTCATTGCCGTCAATCCCTGAATGCCCAGGGACCCAGCGGAGGAAAACAATGGAAGGCTGCAATGCGGAGACCGCTCGTTCGACCTCCTGTTGAAGAGAAGGGGTTAGGGTGCGTTTCTGTATGTGGTGTATAGCGGCTTGTGAGTCTGAATAGACTGTGTACTCTTGAAGAGAGGGAAGGAGGGCAAATGACTGGAGGGCATGCGCAATGGCGAGGACCTCGAGGGACAATGCATCCGGAGGGCGTAGAAACGGCCCGCTGGTGTGAGTTTCAGGAGCGAGGAGGTGAGGGTGGTACAGGGCGTAGCCGCAGGAACCTCGAGGAGCCACGAAGGAGGCATCCGTGTAAGCTACACCCTGGGTATCAAAGAGAGGGGAATTGTGCTGTGCGGCCGCATGACGACGGCCGGCGTGCAGAACGGGGGACATGTTGGACGGAAGGGGGAGGATCCGAAGATTGGGAGCCGGGGTGGGAATAGGAGAGGTAAACGGGGCGCAGGGAATGGGCGAGATACCCGCTTGAGTCAGTAACCACTGACCCTGACGGGTAAGGGAAAGCCGGGCAATCTGCGACTCATGATGGAGAGAGAGCAGAGAACGGAGAGGATGAAAGAGGCCTGTTGCAAAGATCTTTGCAGTAGAGGTAGTGATAGGGAGGTTGAGAGCTGCCTTGTAGAGGCCCACAAGGGCAGTCTCAAGAGCGTTAAGTTGAGTCTGATTGAAGGAAACGTAGGGTGCAAAGTACAAGACCTTGTTGAGGGCCAGCGCGTGGGCAACTCGGCACGCATGAGCCTCGTGGAGACCTGAGCGCCGAGTGACCACGCGCCGCAGGAGGCGAGTTACGGAGTGGCAGGTGGTGACAGCACGGTGGAGGGCTTGCACGTTCTTGGCTGCATGCAAAAGAAAGCCAAGAACTTTGCACTGCGTGACGACAGGAATGGGAGAGCCAGAAAGGTGGAGAGAGACGAATTGGTTGTGTGAGCGCTGGTATGAGGAATGGTTGAGGAGAAGGAGCTCGGATTTTTCAGGAGCAGGAGAGAGGCCAGCAGTGGTGAGAAAGGAGTCGATGAGATCTAGGCCACGTTGCAGGGTGTCCTGTACGTGACCGGGAGAGCCAGACGAACACCAGAGAGTGATGTCATCGGCGTAAAATATATGATGCAGGTCGGGAATTTCAGGTAGCTGGGAGGCGAGAGGGGCCATAGCAAGATTGAAAAGGGTAGGAGAGAGAACAGCACCTTGAGGAGTGCCTCGGGTGAGGTTGTGGGGGTCGGACAGATAGGTGTCGACTCGAAAGCGAGCGACACGTTTAGAGAGGAATGAGCGGATATAACAGTACATGCGGGAGCCACAGTCTAGGGAGGCGAGTTGGGAAAGGATGTGGTCGTGGCAAACACCGTCGAAGGCCTTGCGAACATCGACGGTCACAAGTGCGTGAATTTGAGTGGGGGTAGGTGACAGAAACGTGTGCTGGAGAACCAGAAACATGTCCTGTGCACAGACGTGGCGTCGGAAGCCGATGAGAGAATGAGGGAAGAACTCCCTCGTCTCGAGAAAATTAGAGAGGCGAGTCAGGGCCATTCGCTCAAGGGTCTTACCAACACATGATGTCAGGGAGATTGGGCGGAGGTTAGAGAGAGAGGGAGGTTTGCCCGGCTTTGGAATCATAGAAATGAGGGAGGAGGTCCAGGAGCTGGGCAGGCAGCCGCTGTCCCATGCATCATTGTAGGTTTTAAGGAGGAATTCTTTGGCGCAGTCAGGAAGGTTGCGAAGTGTGGTGTATGTAATGGCATCCTCACCGGGAGCCGAGCGTGTAGCATTAGGAGCCAGAGCCGATTCGAGCTCCCGGAGAGTGAAGGATTGGTCCAGATCGGGGTTAGGTCCACCGCAGTACACCGGGTAGGAGGGTGCCAGAGGGGGCGGGAGATAGAGAGAGGCGAGCTGATCAAAAACATCGGAGGGAGTTCCTTGAGTGAGGGCTTTAGCTAAAGTTGGAGCAAGTGCAGGCTTAGTGCCAAGGAGGGATTTGAAGAGAGACCATGTGGATGGCGAGTGCAATGCAGAGTCAAGACGGTCACAAAGAGCACTCCAACGAGTGTGCTCGAGTGAGGCGCAGTGGGCGACGATCTCGGCCCGCAGAGCAGTGATCCGGGAAGAAAGTTGGGCATTGTGACGTTTACGGCGACGCCATAAACGGAGTAGGTGAGGATCTGGGTCTGGGACTGGGTGACAAGACCGAACACGACGGCTACTGGACGTGAGCGCTGCAGTGATGCGCGACGTCCAGTCGTCGTAGGATTGAAAGGAGTCAGAGGCGAGATTAGCGCGGAAGGCGTGCCAGTCAGTATGAGTGACCGGATGACATCGAGGGATGTGGGAAAGAGAGGTGGAAATGTGGACAAGATAGTGGTCACTGAGAAGAGTTTCGGCTGTCATTTGCCAGTGAAATGAAAGTGAACCCCGAGAGAAAGTGAGATCGGGTGTCGTGGGGCGCTGTGAGGCAGTGCCCGCTCGAGTAGGGGAGCCAGGAGTTTTGAGAAGGGTGAGGTGGCGTTCCTGGGCCAGACAGTGGAGGAGGCGGCCGGGTTTGAGGGTAGCCCAGAGTGTGTGAGGGGCATTAAAGTCGCCACCAAAGAGGAGATGGGAGTTAGAAGGAAGAGAGTGAAGGAACTTGCCCAGGGCGGAAAATAAAGAGGAGGTAACAGGGGGGTTGTAGAAAGACAAAAGGGCGAGTGAGACGCGGGAAGAAGGGTGGTAATAGACCACACCAACTAAATATTTAAGAAGGACGGAGGGGATATCAAGTGGCTCCACGAGCACGTCGCTACGTACATAAATAGACGCAAGTGGTGTGGCCGTAGCGGCATGGTAGACGCGGTAGCCTGGGACAGTGCGGGCCGTCCGGGTTTCCTGGAGAAGGAGAAAATGGGGCAGGGAGGGGCGGGCGAGTAGATACTGGTGGAGGGGGGTCTTATTATGGCACAGATTTCGGCAGTTTCACTGCAATATCTCGAGGCCCTCGCCAAAAACCATTATGATAGTGTAGAGGTAGAACTTCGTGAGGGTACGCGTTCCTTCTTTTTGGCCGGGGGCAGTGACTCATGCAGGGATTGGAGCGTAGAAGTGAAGGATTCTAATTGTTTGGATTGTGTTTGGAGGGTGGTAAGAATCTGCAGAACCGATGTCTCTAGCTGAACCAAGCGAGTGTGGTGTGCCTGTGTGGTGGTTTCGAGAAGATCAGCCAAAGGGGCGACCTGGGCGGTGGAGGAGGGAGTGGTGAGTGTGGCAAGGTGCTCATTTAGCTTTTTTTTTGCTCATTTTGCTCATTTAGCAAAAATAAACACAGCCTATAGTGGTGCCATCTGGTTGTCAGGACGGGAACTATTGCTGCCAACAAACGGACTGTCCTCTTAAGCCTAGCAGCGGCAGAATGGTCACTCTAAATACAAAATAAAGCAAATTTATCACTTATACGTTTTCTTATAGGCAAGGCGAGACAAAGCGAAAGACCGGTGCCCCATTTATGACCAGTGAACAGACTGAAAAAGGAAGCAACAACGAGAATTCAGTCCGAAGCGAGGGGTCCGGCTTTGAAGGACGCCGCCATGTTTGTCGTTCGAAGCAATGCTAGCAACACTGGGCAATGCTCGAAGGCCCTCTAAACCTCGATAGAGTTCCGCGTTGCTCCGTTGGCTCGATATACTATTGACTCGATGGCTATCCAAACCGCCCGTGTAGCAGCGCTCGATCGCCTTTGAGGCGATAGACTATCGGTTCGAGGGCCTTCGAAACGCCCGTGTGACAGGGGTGTAACGAACCAAGCACAGACAGAATCGCTGAGGCGTCCGAATTTTTAGAGAGGTTGTCACCTAGCACTGCCAGCAGGACTCAGGTGGTTTTGCTATGCGAGGAAAATTCCGCACGCGACGAGTCTCCGTGTGTTCTACCAGACCTTCCCGCGCGTGCGACCTGTATATATTTATATTTATCATGTATATATGTAAACAATTATTATCAGTGTACTTCTCCCTCTGTCCTTTCTACTATCCCCTCCCCTCTTTCTTTTCACTTCTACACACTGCCTGCTATCCTTTAATTCCGCTGCCCCAGCTCAGGTGCTTCCAGCAGCGATAGCAGATGCCGGGGTAGAAAAAATTCTTTTACCTTCCATATTCAATGCAAAATAAAATCCACTACTACTACTACGAGCCTCCGGGAATTACTGAGTCAGCTTTTGACGCTGCGCCGTGGGCCGGCAGCTTAACACGTGACGGCACCGCGATAACAGAAGGCGCGCGCAACAGATCCGCTGGGGCAGCTTCCAAAAAGCGGCGCCGTGCAACGAAAACCGAATTGTGTGGTGTCGCAAAGCAAAAAGTGCAGGTTGGGCTTTTCAGTTTCAGTTTCAGTTTATTTCCAGAAAAAAAAATTCTGGTGGGACACCTGGGCTAAAAGCTGCTTTTGTCAGCTTGCAATTCAGGACCGCGCGTAACTTCTCCGAGTTGCCACCCCGGCACTCAAGAGCTCACAGGAGTCGCGTGAAGACCAGATCGACTAAACCCCTGTCAGACGAGCAAGTTTAGTGTCATTTTGAACGAGTGACACTCGCCTGTAGTGTCATTCGCATCGTGTCACACGATGAACTTTAGTGACACTCGCTGCTGAACGCACTCGGCAAGAAGTGAGTTTGGGGAACTCACTTCACTTTTCCCGAGGGGCGAAGTGTATAGCCTCGGTAGCAGCGTTTCGAAATTAGAATACAACGTCGGCAATAAAAATGGCGTTTTGTTGAACGCAGCTAATTATTTTTTGCCCTCTTGTTCATGTAAACTTATTTGCGCATGTATGTCGCCACCACTTTTTGCCAATCAGATTGTGTCAGATGCGCAGAAACTAGAAACGTTATCGCCGTGGGTCACCATGATGCTTCAAAAAGTGAAGTACTGCTCCTGGCTTGTCTCGTCTTGCGAAGCCTTTTTTGTAATCGCCAATATTGCACAAAGCTCCTTGATAATCATAAAAAATTGCTTGCAGTTTGGAATCTACTGTACATTAACTGAACATTAAAGCTTTGAAGCGCGAAAAGTAATATTTTTTGTGCCTTACTTGAAAAGCCATCGTCACCACCATCAAGGGCGCCGCAGAGCGCGCGAGGGTCAGATAAAGACGAGACATGCAGGGAGCCTAGACAGGAGGAAGCACCCCTCTCGCGTAAAACTTTTCCAGCGCTGCCCAGGCTTTGCACGCCAGTCGCAAAGAGACGGAACTAATCAGCCCTGCAGCTTTTGGGAAACGTTAGCTGGTAGAACAGCCGCCCGACCACGCCGGGCGCGGCTGAAGTAGGGGTATTCCAGGAATACATGTGTCTTGTATTTGCGGTTTGTTTTTTTTATTATCCATTCACTCTTGTAGAACACCCTAAACGATGTAGTGAGCTTTTATTTCTGGCTCGAGTAATGTAGCTTAAAGACGCTTGTTAAATCTCTGTGTAAAAGAGATTTTTTTTATGACAGCCTTTGAGGTTTCGTAATGTATAGACCGTTTTCGGCGCCAGGAGGACAATAGCCTCGAACCGGCGCGCGCGCGCCGCCGCTTCTCCTGCTTCTCTCCTCCTGGTATGCGCGGGCGGCGAGCTACGCGTTGAGTGACGTTCGTGTCCTGCTGTCTTTTGCACGAGAAAACAGCTTTTACGTGTTTTCACGCTGACTATGAACATGAATCGTGAGCCGAGGTCATCAGGATACCTCTGCGCTGTTGTTGGCTGCACCAACAACTACCGCAAGCGGAAAAAACTAGCCGCAGAGCCATGTGCACAGCATGAACAGCCGCGGCGTCAGTGCGGCTGCGACCTGTTCCATCTGCACCGCTTTCCGTCAGATGAAGGCGAGCGATGTCTTTGGCTGGCTAGCATTAACAGAGAAGATTTTGTGCCTCCTTAATGTCACATGCTTCCTTCTCCAGCAAATAAAAAATGATGTGTGGCATCCGGACGTGTGGCCACTTCAGTCAGTGACAACACTTGGATGCCTGTACAGCTTGTGACCTGCAGACAATATGATGGTCACAAAATCTGAGCAGTGGAAGTAGATAGCTCAGATAAGCAGAACAAAGACCTATCCGAAGTTTTTGTTGGATGATAAATATGACAGCAAATGATATGCGATATTACAGCACTGCCGAGTAAGCAGTGTGGTTGCAGCAGTGTTGTTACCGCGAACAACCGGGCCTTGGCAGAAGCAAAAGAGCGTGCTCACTGCACCAGTCGTCAAGATACCTAAGTCTGCAAAACTTGTTTGAAGACGCGTAGCGTGCTTAACGACGACCGCAAACGCGCTTGCTCACCAAAGCAAAATCGAGCTGCGGGTGGCGTGGCGAATTTCTTTTGCCGCGTGGCAAATACCCATGCAACCTCTCATCTAACTTTCTCTGTTTAGTGCGGACATTTATTTAGGGCCGCAACACTTCACTTTCGACGAGTGAAGAGTGGACACGTACGCGAAAAAGAGTGGCGGGGCAGCGAGAACGACCATTGCTCGCGCTCGCTCGGTGGCCCCCAAGCAAGCAATGGTGACATACGCGAGGTCAGCTAGCGTAGACAGTGCTTTCGTTCGGTGCCTGCGCGCTCTAGCTTAGTAAACATTCTCGCACCTACCACCTAGACCTGCTCGTAGGCGAGCATTTATCTCGAAGTGGTAACCAGCTGAAACGCACAGAGGACACCAGGCATAAAACGCCTGAATCTGGCACGACGCGTACCTCGCTGAGAAGTGCACTGTAGTACCTGCCTAAATGTGTGAAGTGTGTACGGGTCAGCTTCCACGAAAGAAATTCATCACCGTGAGTGGTCCAACAATACAGTTCGCGTCTGCGCACCACGCACACTTAAGCAAAAGTGAAGTGCGGCTAACGTAAACATTGATGAAGTGACTTTGTTATGCTGACTGGTAATCGTAGTCTATCGAACTCATTCGGATCGCATAAAAGAAGCTTGGCGGCTGCCTGTGTCGCTTCTTCGACCACCGTCGCAGATAGCGGTGCGGCCGTTGCTGTGCACTAGAGGAAACAAACGACTCGTAAACAAATTTCGTTTGTCTGGGTCAATCATCGGAACGACGGTGGAAGTGCCTCCTGCCCCATAATCCGATGAAGTTCCGGACATCATTAAAACAAACCGTGGCAGTGTTTCTCGAAAAGCTTTTCCCGTCACCCAGGCGCTTTTCTAGCGCGCCCGCCCGCCCGCCCGCCCGCCCGCCCGCCCGCCCGCCCGCCCGCACGCACGCACGCACGCACGCACGCACGCACACATACACACACACACAAAATCAGAAACTCCGAAGCGCCAATTTGCGACGCCGCCGTACTGCACCGTGGGCGCAGCACAAATGCGCGCGCGCACACCAGCATGGCGCTAGGGACAAGAACAGAACATAGACGGCGCCACCTCCCCAAAATGGCGGCGCCTTAGATGAAATGGTCTATAGCTGCAGTTGGTTGGTTCTGTATGTTGTTTGTTATGTATAGATTAGTGCTTGAGATTACATGAATAGTAGTTCAGCTCTACTATCCTCTCAACTGATCTATTGGGGCCGTGCGTCTATGGACCGTAACGGCAGCTGTAATTTCTTCCACCATAAAACCTGATTCCAAATTGAAAGATACGGTGCCAGTGAATCACCCGCATAGGTCACGTCCGCAGCTCACCCAACCAGACCGCCTAAGGGGGAGGGGGGGAGCCAAAAGGAGAGTTAATCTAGCAGCACAGCTTAAGACCTTGTTCTTTGTTTTACCTGGCACGACTAGGGAGGGGGTGGTGCTCTTGCCTTGCCGGGGTGGGGCATTATGCAGACTTGATCATTAATGCTCTACCTGAGACCGCTGGCCTGCAGACACCGACCCATGGATCACCCAGGAAACAGACGACCTGCCTAGTTGATGCGGCCTCTTCAGAGGACAGCGAGGAGCTGTAACCCCTTTCGAGGCCTCTACATGGCGGCGGACGAGCTGTCATGGTCGTACTTCCGGCCACGTGGGCCCGAGCAAGCAGCAACCGAAGACAGTCGACAAGGCTGACAACCTCGCGACGGCGGCGGTGCAGTGTAGTGCTTGATGTGCCCCCTCCTAGCCTAAGTGGATTAGGGCAGCGGACTTCCTTGAGCGGAGGTGACCATCACGGCAGCAGCGGCGAAGGCCGAAGATGTGAAGGGGGCTCACGAGGGCATTGACAGCGGCAAACAGCAGCGGAAGCAGCGGCGACGTGGCGGCGCCATTCAAGCCGAGTCTACCCTCGGGTCGCCGGACGACGGAGTGGTGCTACACACAGTCAAGCTGTTGCTGTTAATTGAGGACGGCTGTGTCCTCGACAGAGGTCTCGTGTTCTGGACATCCGGCGGGGAAGCACGTTCATTCGCCTACTGGTAGACTGCGGGAGATTCGTTTCCAGCCGTGTTTGATTACTGAGCCTTTACCCCTTCCCATCGACCGATCTGCGAGAGAGCGGAACAGCCAGCATCGCCCCTGCCGTGGGTGGTAACACCAGCGTCCACTTCTGTCCATCCGATTTGGACAGTGCTCTTCGAACTTTATTCCCCAGTCAGGGATCTGGGGAATGCGAACCCTATTTAACTCGACTGTGAGTGTGGCCGAGGGAGACGCCTGTTAACTCCCGTCGGCTCCGGTTGGCGAAGAAGTTCCTTTCCACTGAGAGTCACTCTCAGTCGCTCTTTTGTAAATAATGTAAATAATTATATACTTTTCTTTGCCTTCCTCCTAACCCAGTCTCCCATCCTCCTCGTCCCATCACCGGTCCGGCCATGCTACCCGGGTCACAACACGGCTTTTTTGTTTTTGTTTTTGTGGGTGTGTGCATTTGTGAGCATCTACAGCTCACGTGTCTCTAGTTAAATTCCACTCTGCCCGCCTTGATTCATCGTGCCGAAGGAGTTCCATAAGGGGAAGTACCCCGCGTTTTCCACATTTGTATCGTTTTATTTTGTTTACTCGCTTACGTCGACAACACGTGAGTGCGTCTCAAATCTATTCTGTGCTTCGGCCACGCTCTGTTTCTATGCACTTTACTCGCTGCCGCTGCGTTGCGACCCAAGCCACCGTCCATTCTTCCCTCCCGCCCTTTTTTTCTGTCCTTTTCTCCCAGCTCTGAACGTAGAATTCTACGTCTCCTCGTTACGTGAAGCGCTCTTTTATGTCCCTCCTTCGTTTCGCCTTCGGGCTTCTTTCGCGCTGCTTCACTCTAGTCACAATGAACGAACCAGCCCAGAAAAAAGTTCTGCTTGATTTCTTTTTTCCCCGCGATCCCACACGTGGGTGGCGGGCGACGACACTTATTCACTCCTTTCCAGTTCCGTTTTCTTGCATTTTGTTTTTTTTTTTCTTTTGAGCTGATCTCTCCCGCATCGTTTAATTGCAGGCTCTGTCCGAAACGTCGACTCGCAATATATGCTTCCATAAATCTAGCGTTTTCAATTTCGCATTTCGCCTCTAGGAGCCAAGCACGTTAGTTTTTTTTGTGCTATATATACAGGGTGTCCCAGCTAAATGTAACCAAGGTTTTAATAAAGACGAAGTGTCCAAGCTTCGTGAGACCAACTGAGGGTTGTTGCCAGTCGCCTGTCCTAGTCTGCGGTATTTTTTTATTATGCAAACGTAATTAATTAGCAGAGACTGATTAACTAACTTTTTAATTATTGTCTTTAGGAAGAAAGTGTGAAGGCAGGAATTGTAGATCCCATAGAAAAATAACTGGTCGCCGTATTTGCAACCAAGTACCACTGATACAGCTTCTTTTATTTGCCTCAAAAGAAAGCCTGCGAAATACAAAAAGAACCACGTGATAGGGAAGCAGTTTCAGCGCTCCCGGACGACCGATCAAGCAAAGACATAGCTTATCTTTGCAACGCTGTCCCGAACGAATGGGGTTCGGCGTTTTGCGATGGTTCCGAGGTATACACCAGCAGCTCTCGCATGGGCGCTAGGGCGACCGCTGCTTCAGCGCGTGACGGTGCAAGTTCGCCGGCACGGCCACATGCCTATCGCTCGAGGCGAGGTTTCGCGTAAAAAAAGCGCTCCATGCGAGCAGCGCTTCACCTCCTTGAAAACCAGCGCCCGCTTACTTTCGATGACGCATAAGCAGTTCCTGGCGCGTATCTCGCCACCACCTCAAAACGCCGAACCCTGTTCGGGACAGCGTTGCAAACATAAGCACCACCCGAGCATAAGACGGCAACCCGAGCGCAGCCATCCGGCTGCCATATGGGTGCGCTCGGGTGGACGTCAATGAGTCATTACTTCCTTATTACAAATCTACTCCACCTTGGGGGAATCCCCTAAAACATTTGGTCAACACTGTTCCTACTTCGAGTTACTGATCAATTCGCTCTCGCCCTACTATAAGCTTGCCGTCCCGGTGAGCTCAATTGGTAGAGCGAGTGCTCCGGTGAAGCGGTGGTCCCGGGTTCGAACCCCGAACCAGGACGAATTTTTCTTTAACTCCGAAGTTTCTGAGAAAGCTGTATAGCTTTCTTTGTAGCCGTATGATGCGCTCGGGTGGATGTCAATGAGTAATTACTCCCTTATTAAACACACACACACACACACACACACACACACACACACACACACACACACACACACATATATATATACATATATCGGGTGTTCCACCTCAGAGTTCACACAATTTTTAAAAGTAGGCTTTTTGAGTTAGAAGAGCGCTTTTTTCCGCAGAGTATCTAAGGGCTAACTAGCAAGCTGGTTAACTAATTTTGAATAGTTAGTTTCTAACCCTTACTGTTAGGATCCTAAACCATAGAGGGGCGTGTAGCCTGTCGTGAGCAATATCCATATCAGTTGTTAGAATTTCGAAAACGCGGGTACCCTCGGCGTTGTGGCCCAACAAATTTTGCCGACATCATGCCAAAATACATGCACTTTCGAGAAGCTTGCAGGCAAAGCAACTTCTGTAGTGCACGTAACTCATCGAAATAGCCAAAATTTCTTATGCCACACCGGCGAGTGTACCCGCGTTTTCGAAATTCTGAAAACTGATATGAATATTAATTATGGTGGGCTACACGCCTTTCAATAGTTAACGAGCCTAAGAGTAATAGTAAAAAGTCAACTATTCATTATTATTTAACCAGCCCGCTATAGTTAGCATGTGCCAGCTGTATTCTGATGTACTCCACCGCGGACATTAATTGGCCGAAAAAGCGTTTTTCTAACTTAATAGGGCTATTTTAAAAAAAACTGCGTTTCGCCCCGTCCGGCATTGATACAGGACAAGACGGTCAGCGAGAATAATGTAACAAAGCTTAATGCAACGTTCCTTCCTTATTGTATGTGAATGCAAAAATGTTGTCCGCCGCTGCATGTTTCTTCCATTCCGATTAAGATTAAGTTCATTCGTTAGGTCGCAATTACACATTGAAAAAAATACACCACTCTTGTACGAGATAACTGTGCAATGCAGGACCTCTGCAGTGCCAGTCGCATCATTTGCCAGGTAAAGGCTGGCTTGAAGCCGTGATGGCCATGTCCGAACACTGTTCTTGCTCGCACAATTATCAGTGAAGCCATTAATCAGGAAATAAATGCCAATTGTTCTGCCAGCAGTCACAATGATGCGCGCACACTTTCATGACGCAGCGAAGACACTCCCAAATCCCAATCCGCATGTACTGACAGCGACGGCATTGCGGCTCTGCTTGAAAATGTCAGGTTAACGGCACCGAACAAAAGATATAAGTACCACGCGAATGTCTGTGATTACATGGGCTCAGGCTTATAAAAGACGTTCACTTTGGGCGAATGTCTTCTGCGGTTTAGGCTTGGCGGAGAGGCAAAGCGACATTAGGCTGCGGAGTACAAGCCCATGGATTCGGTGCAGGCCGCGGAGTCTACTTTTCGACGGAGAGGAAACGCACACACGAGTCTGTACTCGCATTTCACCGCACGGCAATGAACCACAGGTGGTCGAAACTGAACCGGAGCCTTCGTCATAGGTGTGTCTCGTGGCACCCAGGTGTTAGTAGAGTAAAAAAAATCAATTACAGATTGAACACAGACATGAGCCACTGCAGAACTGCTTACTGTCTTACAAGAGAATACAACGGTTACAACGCAGCGATCACATGTTCAGCTTGGTAGAAACTAAATTGGAAGCTCGCGAAGGCCGCAGAAGACTTTACAAAAGCGGTAAAAGTCTCGCCGCTATCTCCGCAGCCGTACCGAAGGAATGTTTGCGATGAAATAAACACACAGCGCCGAGAGATATGAAGTTGATTTTCTGGCGGAACGGCGCAGACAGGTGTGATGTCGCGTACTCGACGACGCGCAAACAGGGTGCAAATAAACAACGAAAGCGCGCGACCGTACGCCACGTAATGATTTCGTATTCTAAAGAACGCCATCATAGGGAGCATGCAAATAGCCACCTAGCCGTCCAGGAGTGCTGCAGCAGACTGTACTGACCAGTGTTGCCGCCGCGTTGCACCAAACTGAATATGGCGCCACTTTCCCAATATAGCGGCTCCAATGCGCTACGTTCGTTTGTGCTGTCGCCCTTGAGTTGCGGGGAGCGCCCTGGACGTCGCCCCGAACTCGACGATTTGCGATACGGCGACCCCTTGCCCACGGGAAGCGGTAATCGGCGGAAGTTCCGATCGCCCACCGATAGCTCTCACCGCCGGGTATAGTGACCCCTCGTTTAGCATCGTCGAGTCGTGTACTATTAGTAATCAATGAAACGCGAACAAGAACACTAAGGTGCCTACATAAAAACACCGATATATTAGAGTTTGGAGAGCAGATACAAGCGAGGTTGATTAACACTTCCCAAGAAGTGTCTTCTCGCTTTCTAGATGAAATTACCCTCCACTACTACTAAGCTTCCCCTGGCTAAGAGCTTATTATTTTGCTGTTTGTGGCTCAGTTGTCTTGTTTGCGTTTCATTTCCTGCGGATGGTACGCCACTAACAATGGCCACAGCGATGGGTGGCGCGGAGCAGAGAGAGTGGCCTAGCTATCCAATAAGAACTGCACGATGCTGCCTACGCAGTCCATAGAATGAAGACGAACGACAAGCGAGGAAGCCCGTGGAGGGCGCAGGTGTCAGAATGCACTGTTTTCTTCAAGCGCCAGCTGTACTGAGTGGCCGTGACGTTCGGTTTCTGATCACCAGGTGGCGGCACTCAAGTCCCGTCCATGGAGGCCGCGTATTAGTGGAGGCGAAATGCAAAGGAATCCTGTGTGCTGTGGTATGCAAGTGCAAGTTAAAGACCTCAGGGGGGGAGGGGGTCGGAATTTGTCCGCAGCCGCTCCTTAGGATGCCTCGTTCTTCTTCCCTCATCTCACTCCTCCGTCATCCCTTCCCTCGCTACGCGATTCAGATGTCCACTGTGAGTGCGACTGGTACCGTGTCATTGCTTTTATAATGAAACAATTGCATTTGCTTCCTTGTTTTCCCATGATTGGCGGCGTTAATGTAGAAACGCCAGCAGTAATACCACCATTCCTTGCGTTCCTATTACTTTTGTACGTGCACCTGTGCCTAGCGTTTCCTGCGCCTCATCGAGCCGCCGTGTCAAATTGGCCCTTGTTGCGGCGAATGAACAGAAACAGTTGAACTGAAAGAAACCTTTAGCAGATTTTTAGAACAGGTGCAAACCGGAATGAAAGAAACTGACTCAAAGAATATAGACGATTGCTACAAGAGAATTATGGACATTAAGCATGATATACATTTAGCCGTTTTCTGCCACTATAATTACAAAGCCAGTTAATATCGAGTTGGTGGCATCAGGGGCACGCAAGAGTGTGAAACGTTCCCGCAGTAGCACTTCTAGTGTTATATTTGTGAACCATTGCGCCTTCGCGTGAAGTCAGTCCAAGGAAGCAGCTCAAGAGAGCATTCTCTGGGGTTTCGGAAGATATTAAAACAGATGCTGTCTGCGAGACCTGCTACACATTCCAGGGTATTTTGTGAAGAACCAATCCGAGTGCAAAAAATTCAGCTAAGAATATCAGTGTGTAATCGAGGGCAGGAGCTGAATAACTGGAAAATTGTGTTTCCGAATAAATCGCGATCGTTGTCTTCTCGCTGCCCTCAGAGGCACCAGTAGCGACGCCAGTGTGATGGTGGAAATTTCTCTCGCTCCCTTCGCAACATCCCTCTCACTGTTTGAAGCGCCATATCATTCGGCCGTTCTACAGCGAAGCTTGCCGCGCTTACTCAGGGGTTGAACCACTGGGAAGTTGAGCCCTAGGACTCAAAATGAAATCCCGACCGCGGCAGCCATGTTTTTACGGAAGCGAAATGCAATAGAGTCTTCTGGCCTGCGTGAAGTCAGTGCACGTAAAGAACCCCAGGTGGCCCAAATTAATCCTGATTCCTGTACTCCGGCACCTCCTTCTATCTTTTGCCCCGCCGCGGTGGCTCAGTGGTTACGGCGCGCTGCTGCTGACCCGAAAGATGCGGGTTCGATCCGGCCGCGGAAGCTGAATTTCGATGGAGGCGAAATTCTAGAGGCCCGTGTACTGTGCGATGTCAGCGCACGTTAAAGAACCCCGGGCTGTCGAAATTTCCGGAGCCCTTCACTACGGCGTCCCTCATGGCCTGGGTCGCTTTGGGACGTTACACACCAATAAACCAAACCAAACCTTCTATCTTTTGTATTTCACTCGCATCTTCATGCATTCTCTCACGGTGCAGTTAAGGCGTCCTCTGAGAAATTGCGCTCTTACTACGCCTTTCCTAACCTTAAAACGAGGTTTCCTTGTTGGTATACTCTCAAAACATTCCCGACGCAGAAAGAATTGATGAAATATAACAAAGACGACGGTATCCAAACGCACATCGTGTTAGGCTATCGCAAGTAACAGAAATGAATGAGTGAAATGAATGAACGAATGAATGAAAACTTCACTGGGTTCCGGTTCCTCCTTAGCCGAAGATCAAAACAGGCAACGCGATAGACTGCGGCGATGATCAAGTGGATTAAGGCACCAGGAAACGAATCAGTTTTAATGCATAAGCATTTCTTGTCGTCTCACGAGTGGCGTGTACAGGACCTGTCAGCAAAGGGTGTCATCAGAGAGTGTGTGTCGTGGGTTCGGATCCCACCGGCGGCATGTGGTTGTTTTTTCTTCTGCTTTTCTAATCAATTATCTTTAAGCGATAACAGATTCAGTAATTTTCTAAATTGATCAACACCACAAAAAGTAAATAAATTAAAAAAATCCCCTCGGTCCCTTGGTTTCTGTGGCTGTTGGCATCTCTAATACATGTGTGTGTGTGTGTGTGTGTGTGTGTGTGTGTGTGTGTGTGTGTGTGTGTGTGTGTGTGTGTGTGTGTGTGTGTGTGTGTGTGTGTGTGTGTGTGTGTGTGTGTGTGTGTGTGTGTGTGTGTGTGTGTGTGCGCGTGCGTGCGTGCGTGTGCGTGTGCATTGTGCGCCGGTCGACCGGTCGACACCGTTCGTTCGTTCGTTCGAGCTCAAGGCCGCAAAAAACGGCCGTTATCATTTTTGTTCGTGACGCGAGAAGCGACCAGGCTAACGTTCATTGATCACAACCATGAAGAGCTGCATCCACGTTTTTCCAGATTACTGTAGATGATCTTGACCTGTTATCTCAAAGTTTCCTTGCCCGCTTTAAATTGAGCGATGCGGCGAGCGGCAGCATTCGTAGTTCGACGACTGACGAACGCGTTTCCTGCTTATGCCGCTGCCGTGCTGTTAAGTTCTTTTGCGGGCGCATGTCAGCCCAAATAAAGAGCTTTGTTTGCAACTCTTGCTGCTGTCTTCCTGACCGCTGGACTGTCGTCATTACAATCTGACATCTGGTGGAGGTGCCGGGTAGCCTTCCATGTACCGGACACTCCCTGCAAGTCGTGCCGCCAGCCCTCTGAGTCATTCACCGCAGGACCTGACTCCAGTCCACCGCGTAGGCCGACGTCTGCTAGGGGACGCACCTGAGTTCGAGTCTCTGCCGGACCCTACCCAGAAGCGAAAGCAAAGAGCAACATCCGCCATGAGCTTGCCCCAGACGTCGACTGCAATCAGGTTGAAGCAGCCCCGGGTGCAACCAAGCTTCGACGCTTCGCCTGGTGCCGACCCCGAAGAATGGCTGGAACTGTTCGACCGCGTAGCTATCTTTAACAACTGGGACGATGCCATGAAAATTAGGTACGTCTTCTTCGCCTTGGAGGGACCAGCAAGAATCTGGTTTGAGAAAGAGGAAGCTGGCCTTACGAACTGGGAAACCTCCAAGGAGCAGCTTCTCAATACTTTGAGAAACGTCGTGAGAAAGGAGAGAGCCCAGCAGCTGCTACAGCCTCGCATACAACACCCAAAGGAGAGCGTTGCAGTGTACACTGAGGAGATGAAGCGTCTCTTCCGGTGTGCCGACGCGAGCATGAAGAAAGAAGAAAAGTAAAAGCTACGGAACCCACCCAAACCGTCGCGGAATTCGTAGAAGAGGCATCCATCATGGAAAAAAAACTTGATGCCAGAGCCCACCGGTATGACTGCCAGCAGCGCGTTTTCTCAGCAAGGTGCCTGGACACCACTAACAACGATAACCAGTGGGAGGTTAGGGCCCGGTAACCCTCGTTGGGATGTTGAATCAGATTCTTGGGGTAGTGATCACTGCCCTATTTTTATCTCCCTCACTCCTTCGCGTCTACGGAAAGAACGCCGCAGCGTACGCATAACATCATGGGACTCTGTACGCGCTGACAATCGTTTATCAACATTCAACCCGTCTTCAGCAGTGTCTACCCTCTCTGATGTTCTTGCAACTCACACTATTACCAGTACTGTAAATGAAGGCGACCCAAACCCGGACATACACCTCCTGAATCTGTGGGCTCTTCGTCGCCAGGCCGATCATTATGCTTCTCGCAACCCTGAGGACCCCTTGGCTCTTCCCTCTCTTCACCGAGCTACCGCCCGAGCGCGGCGTTATGCAAAGCAACTAGGCAGGAAACGCTGGGCTGCATGGTGTGCCCGTCTGTCCTCTACACAGGGCAATCGACATCTTTGGAGAGTGTTTCACGCCATGGAGAGCCCTTCTCAGGTTGCAGATTACACTGAAAGCATTCGCCTCGCGCTGAATGTGGACGAAGATACATTTGCACAACAAGCGGCCCGTCAGTTTTTTCCACACCATGACTGCACCCCTACATCTCCTCCAGTCTTATCGGTTACAGAGCCTTCCGATGAGGTTACTTCTGATTTAACCATGGCAGAATTGCTAGCCTCCATTGAACGCCTCAAAACTACCACTTCTCCCGGGCACGACGGCGTACCAAACTCTTTATTCCGTAACTTGGATGGGTCTGCTTTGCAAACCCTACTGGATACTTTCAACCAAGTTTGGCGTTCTGGTGTCATCCCTGGAAAGTGGAAGCATTCTATTGTGGTCCCAATACCCAAGTCAGGTCAGCCTCCAGTATCTCTTTCGGCCCTTCGTCCAATTTCTCTCACGCCTACCATCTGCAAGCTTTACGAAAGCATTCTCGCCGCACGCTTGTCGTGGTGGCTAGAATCACACGATTGTTACCCAGATTCCCAAATAGGTTTCCGTCCCCAAATTGGAACGGACGATGGTCTTGCTACTTTGGCTACTGACGTGCTTCACCACTCTCCGCAGAGTCACCTCGTTCGAACGGTGATCGCTACAGACATAACAAAGGCATATGATAACATCCTTCACTCTGCCATTCTTGCCTCCCTTCAAACTCTTGGTCTCCCTCACCGGTTTCTCTTATCCATTCACGCCTTTTTAACAAATCGAACCTTCAGTGTACGGGTCCATGGAAAGCCCTTTGGTAACTTCACTTCCAATAGAGGACTGCCCCAGGGCTCCGTTCTCGCCCCCACATTATTCAATGTGGCTTTTATTCCTCTTGTTAGAGCCCTAGAGACCATCCCTTCTATCCGTGTGCTTGCGTACGCCGATGACATAACCTTGTGGTGCTGTCACCCAGATGCGTCTATCCATCAGTCGGCCCTCCAACATGCGCTAGATGTCTTGACATCTCGCCTCCCACCTCTGGGTCTAACCCTCTCGCCTACTAAGTCATGTTTCATTCGCATTGGAAACAAAGCCGGCTTACGGAAAGCAGTCCCTTTAAACTTTACAGTAGATAGTTCTCCGATTCCTCAGGTAGAAACTATTCGTATTCTTGGCCTCCTCCTTCATACCTCTGGGATTGGCACCCCTTGGCTGACAGCCACACGTAAATCAGCTCACGCTACTATAGGTCTGATTCGTCGCATAGCTATGCGATCTGGTGGCCCACGTGCTCATACGGCCCGCCAGCTTGTGCGCTCTATCCTTCAGCCACGGATAATATATCAGGCACAATTTCAACGTCTCACCCGCAGACAGTGGGACTCCCTTGAAGCTATCAATCGTGAGGCTATGCGCGCAATAATATTTTTGCCTCGTTTGACACCCATACCCGTGCTTCAGGAGTTCGCCCAAATTAATACTCTCAGTGAACTCATCGACCAGCGGGTGGCAAACAGAGCTCGCAAACAGTCTCTACAACTTCATCGTTTAAAGACGCTCCCTCCGTGGTCGTATTGTCAGCTCACAGACAATCGCCCCACTGTTTCCCCGTCGGTATCAGCCTCGCATCTGCCTGAAGGGTGCATATTGTACACCGATGCATCACATACTGCAGAGCGGGGAGTTACTGCTGTATATAGTCCCTCCCATCCGCATCTCAACTCTCGTGCGACGTACACCGCAGATACATGTACTCCCCTGGCATTGGAACTTCAAGCCATTTACAATGCCATTGCTTCCCTTCCGCTCGTTCCCACATTCAATGCAGTTCATATTTATACAAACTCCCTCGCCGCCCTTAAACAGCTTAAGGCTGTTCGACGCACATTCCAGATTACACACTCAATTCACCTGCTCTGCGCAAAATACCCATGTCCTGTACGCATACACTGGATTCGCGGTCATGCTCACGATCCACATATAACATTCAAGTAGATGCTATGACTCACATTGACACATCAGCCGACCCGTCACCTTCCCCTCTTCCCCCAGATCCGTTCCTGTCCCATGTCTCCGATTCACAAGCTCTGCGCCAGCGAACACGCGCTCTAATTCCTCCGTGTTCGCACCCTCTCCCCCGTAGTCTAACTCGGCAGGAGGAGGTATCAGTGCGCCGGATTCGGGCAGGGGCGGCCCTGACCCCATCTGTCCGTTATCGGTGGGGTGATAAATATCTGCCAGCAACTGACAGGTGCCCTCACTGCGGCGCTGCACCGGACATTTGTGATGTGCGGCACCTGTTGTGGACTTGCCCAGCGACGGCCCCTATTAGAAAACGGCTCCTCAGGGAGGTCGGCCTGTGGTGGAACCGCGACGGGGACTATGTGAGGTGGACTATGGACAATCACTTCACCAGCAGCCTATGCGAGTACCTCGCCGAAACTGGTCTGCACTCCTTCTTTTAACTTTCTGTAAACTACATTCCACTCCCCCTTTTCTCAAATTATGCCTCAAGGCAGACTTCACGAATAAAAAAAAAGAAGAGCTCCGACGATTGCTGTAAACGGGAACACAGCCGCAGATTAGATCGCTCATGGACGTCATCCGGGATAAGGTTCAACAGGCCTTGGGTGTGACACCGACAACCACGCAGCCTCTGCAGTCCCCAGCCATGAATTACGCCGCAGCAGTGCGCCGTCCTGCACCTCGACGACAGGACCCAAGTCCCTATCGCTCTCAGCCAGCTGCACTCGACCGCCGCCCTCTCGCCCCAACCCGCCCGTCCCACGAGCGTCGCACACGGCCGAGGAAATGCGACGAGTGGAGAACTCCCGACAAGCGCCGCCCACTATCCTTCCACTGTGGCGAAGCCGGTCACATCCTCCGGCACTGCCCATACAGAAGAATGGGCATCCGAGGGTTCTCTTACGCCACCCCACGACCCCGACCACGGCCAGCGATCAGCCGAAATCCAGGAGTTTTAGTGTCCGGAAGAATGCTTATCGCTGAGCCGCCTATCACGTTCCCCGTCGCCATCGTCACCGCGCTTTTTTCTCCTAGCCGACGTTACGCCGTGTGTGGATGCTCCCCCAGCCCCCGAAGGTTAAAGTGAATAAAGCAGCCTTAGAGGTAAGGTTGCTTCTAAGCTCAAGAACATTATAGATCCTCCATCGACGAAAACGCAAGACCATGCCTCAACTACGACGACAACACCGACGACGACGACGCGACCATACTTGAAGCTTTTACCGCTTCCGAGATAATTAACGTCGGAGTACGCCCACCGAAGCCTCACTACTCGACGAAGCCGAGATCGGACACCGAAGACAACGTGCAATAGGAGAATGCGAACAAGTGACATTGAAGTTACGGCCGACGGTCACGCGGTTACTGCCTTGGTCGACACGGGAGCTGACTACTCCGTCATGAGCGGGCCACTCGCTGTCCGACTCAGGAAAGTAACAACAATTTGGGATGGTGCGCTGATCCGCACCGCAGGGTGTGACCTTATTACGCCGTCAGGACGCTGCACAGCGAGAGTTACAGTAAATGGGCGAGCCTATGCTACAACCTTCCAGGTCCTATAGCAATGCTCGCGAGGCGTGATTTTGGGAACGGGCTTCCTGAATGAACATCCGGCGATCACCGACCTTCGATCTAAGTCGATCAAGCTTTTCACGGACAAAGCCACACCTGCTGTGACGAGCGCGACTCATCACGTGGCCTTAAAGGGACACTGAGGAGAAATTGAAGCTGGCTTGTATCGACAGAATAACAGCTCCTGATTACAAAAACGCCACTCATACTGACAACAAAGCTCCTGCAACGTAGAAAAGAGCACGAACCAAAATACAGGTATCGCCGCCACAGGCCAAACTCGCAAGTACAAGCGTGATGACGTCATAGGACAAAACAGTGTTGCTAGAACCAATGGTTCTAGAAACACAAGAACACGAGAAGCCACGAATCAGTGAGGCGCAGCCAATGCATGCGCAAATCTCCTTGACGTCGCCACATGGCGCCACGTATCCGGTAGCTACGCGCGCGCCTGCAGCATCGGGACCAATAAGCGCGTGCTCACCGGCAGTAGGCGGGCTCCCGGTATTCCGCTAGCGGTAACAAGGTACACGGTATGCTAAAGGTGTCTATTTGCTAGAACTTCCTTGACGACTTCGAGAACGGGATCCATCGTAACGCTGGCAAAACGCCGGTGCAAAAGTAAACGAAGCGACGGTAGCGACGACCGCAATAGCCGATAGATGCCTTCAACGTGCAGCCCGCGGTAGCTTCTTTTTCGGCTGTTGCCAGGCCGCACTGCTGGCCGTCAGAAATCACGGAGTCTGCGCTACGTCATGTGCACGTCATGTTTCACGTCACTTAGTCCTGTGTCGTCATAGGAGAATCCCAAGTTTGAATCAGAGCGGCGGGAAAAACTTTTTCAACTTCGAATCCAAATTTCTTAGAAATAAATGCATCTTTCGCTGCCGGCCAAGTGGCAACAAAGCCATGAAATGCCAAACTATCGGATTTTGCTGTAAAAAAATATTGATAGAGCTCTCCTCACTGTCCCTTAAACGTACTCGAGGAAGCATTGAGCGTGCCTCCCCGATCAAGTGTCGTCGCCTGCATAGGAGTCATTGAAAATGCCGAAGGTGTCGTCGAGGGGAACTCCTGGATCGAGGACTGGGCGTCGCAAGGGAAGCCGCCCAAATCCGAAGTGGCCAAGCCTAGATGCTGCTAACCAACTTCACCGGAGAATACCGGCATCTAACCAAAGGTACGACGATTGCTTTTTTCGACGAGCTGGCAGACATCAGAGACATATTTGCCCTCTCCGACCAACCCGTAGAACCATGTGACCGAGGCCAACAACCCACGTTTGATATCAACCCAGCATTACGCAGCAGACAAGACCAAATACGCAGTCTTCTTCAAAGGTACAACGATTGCTTCTCATCAGCATCCTATGTGCGACGACCCCGGCTTGCCAAGCACCGCATTGTCACAGACGAACACGCCCGACACTGCGGCAGAGCCCCTACCGCGTATCTCCGCTAGAACGCCAAGCGATCCGCACGCAAGTTGAGGAAATGCTTCGTGACGACGTCATCCATTCATCAAGGAGCCCCTGGGCAGCATCTGTCGTCCTAGTGAAAAAGAAAGACGGCACCCTTCGCTTTTGCGTCGATAATTTACCGCCGCCTGAACAGCATTACTAAGGAGGATGTCTACCCCGGGTCCTCCCCCGCATCGACGACACATTGGATCGGCTGTACAACGCTAAGTACTTTTCATCAATGGACCTGAAGAGCGGCTACTGGCAAATTGAAGTCGACAAAAGAGATCGCGAGAAGACTGCGTTCATCACACCAAATGGACTCTTCGAGTTCAAGGCCTCTGCTCTGCCCCAGCGACGTTCCAGATACGGTGCTCGCAGGCTTGAAGTGCCAAAATTGTCTAGTCAACTTAGCTGACGTTGTTGTCTTCTCCTCAAGCTTTGAAGACCACCTCAGAAGGCTTCGGACAGTGCTAGAAACAATCAAGTCTTCAGGCCTAACGCTGAAACCAGAGAAGTGTCACTTCGCCTACGAGGAGCTGCTGTTCCTTGGTCACGTGGTAAGCAAGGGTGGAGTTCGCCCGCACTCCAGAAGACGGCTGCGATCGCCGAGTTTCCACAGCCTCATGACAGGAAAGCTATACGCAGATTCCTTGGATTGTGCGCTCATTTCCGGCGATTCGTCAAGAACTCTTCGCGCATCGCTGAACCTTTGACCCAACTTCCCAAGGCTGACGTGCCTTTTAAATGGCAAACGCTGGAAGTGGGTGGAAGCTTTCAAAGAGCTGAAGCGCAGCTTACAGTCCCCTCCTATGCTCAGACACTCTGATGAAAACGCCGAAAACGAAATTCATACAGATGCAAGCAGTGTGGGCTTAGGAGCGATCCTCGTTCAGAAAAATGCTAAACAGGAGAAAGTTATCGCGTACGCTAGCCGTTCACTGTCGAAAGCCGAAGCCAACTATTGGACGACCGAGAAAGAATGTCTCGCCATTATTTGGGTAATGTCGAAATTTCGACCTATACCTGTACGGACGACCGTTCAAGGTTGTGAGTGATCACCATGCTCTGTGCTGGCTTGCCAATTTGAAAGATCCTTCCGGCCGAATTGCTCGTTAGAGCCGAAAACGAAAACGCCGAAAACGAAATTCATACAGATGCAAGCAGTGTGGGCTTAGGAGCGATCCTCGTTCAGAAAAATGCTAAACAGGAGAAAGTTATCGCGTACGCTAGCCGTTCACTGTCGAAAGCCGAAGCCAACTATCGGACGACCGAGAAAGAATGTCTCGCCATTATTTGGGTAATGTCGAAATTTCGACCTATACCTCTACGGACGACCGTTCAAGGTTGTGAGTGATCACCATGCTCTGTGCTGGCTTCAAGAATACGACATAACTGTAGGCTACAAATCTGGCCGCAAGCATTCCGACGCCGACTGCTTGTCACGAGTCCCCGTCGACGCAGCTCAGGAAGAGGAAGACGACGGCGCTTTCTTAGGACCGGTAAGCGCCAGCAGTTTCACGCAGCAGCAGCGCTCGGATCCTGAGTTGCAAAGCCTAGTAAATTATCATAAAGGCAAGACCGCATCGCTCCCCGAGGGTTCAAGCGCCAGCTGGCGTGCTTCGTCTTTCACAATAATGTCCTCCTGAAGAACTTCGCGCCAATAGGATAGTGCATCTTCTTGTCGTGCCCAAAAATCTCAGGCAAGATATTATGTAGGCATGTCATAATGAGCCGACTGCAGCGCATCTCGGTAATGCTCGCACGTTGCACGGCATTGAGGAGAAGTACTATTGGCTGCGGCTAGCTGCTGACATTTCCCATTACATGAAAACATGCCGTGAGTGTCAGCGACGCAAAACGCCTCCGATTAGACCAGCCGGACTCCTGAACCCCATACCACCTCCAACTAAGCCCTTTCAGCAAATAGGGATGGACCTCCTCGCCCCCTTTCCGACCTGTTCATCAGGTAACAAGTGCATCATCGCGGCCACCGACCACATGACCCGCTACGCCGAAGCAAAAGCATTGCCTAATGGTATCGGAACAGAAGTCGCAGAATTTTTTCTCGAACGATTTCTGCTGCGACACGGTGCCCCAGAAGTGCTCATCACAGACAGAGGAACGGTGTTTACAGCGAAGCTCACGCAAGTCATTTTAATCTACAGTCAGACAAACCATCGGAGGACAACTGCCTATCATCCGCAAACCAACCGACCCACAGAGCGTCTGAGCAAAACCATCGCAGACATGCTCTCCATGTACATCGACGCCGAATACAAGACGTGGGACACCATTCTGCCCTACGTGATCTTCGCCTATAACACTGCCGTCCAGGAGACAACCAGGTTTACCCCATTCCAGCTTGTATAAGGCAGGAAGCCCACGACAACACTCGACGCAATGCTCCCGCAAGTTTCAGATGAAGACAGCCTCGACGTCGCCGCCTACCTTCATCGCGCCGAGGAAGCCCGAAGACTTGCGCGGCTTCGAATTAAAGACGAGCAGCACACCGACGCCCGACGCTACAACCTGCGCCGGCGAGACACGCATATTACAAGCCGGGTGATCGTGTTTAGATATGGACGCCAATTCGCCGCCATAGATTGAGTGAAAAGTTGCTGCGGCGCTACTTTGGTCCGTACAGGGTTCTCCGTCGCATCAGTGATCTCGACTGTGAAGTCATTACCGACGGCACGACAGCATCTCAGCGACGACGCACACGACCGGAAGTCGTACATGTCGTACGCCTTAAACCATATTATGAACGCTAAAGGGCTCGAAGTTTGCATTCTCCGTGTTGATTTTCATTTTTGAAGCATCGAGGCGGCGCTTCTTTGGGAGGGGGGTAATGCCGCGTATCATTGTAGCGTCCGTTCGTTTGTGCTCAAACACGCAGGAAAGGAATGCTATCATTTTTGTTTGTGAGGCGCGAAGCGACCGGACTAATCTCGATTGATCACAGCCATCAAGAGCTGCATCTAAGTTTTTCCAGATTACTGTAGATGATCTTGACCTGCTATCTCGAAGTTTCCTTGCCGGCTTTAAATTGAGCGATGCCGCGAGCGGCGGGCATTCGTAGTTCGACGACTGACGAGCACGTCTGTTGCTTACGCCGCCGCGGAGTGATTAAAGGGATGCTGAAAGGTTTCCCAGAAAAATTGAGTGGAGAGATGCACTTTACAGTTTTCCACCCTCGGAATTCGAATTTCTCGTCGAAATTAGGCAGAGAAAAGCGCAAACCTATTTTATTTGGGCGAGAAGTGCAGCAGCAGCCTCGGGTGAGCTCGCGCGCCTCGTTGCCGCCTGTGATTGGTTGGGCGCCTCGTGACGTCAACAATGGCGCTGGCTCGGTCGGCTCGGCCGCCGCCGCTGCACATGAACCGCGGCGCTCGGCGGTTCGAAGTTGTTATTTTGCTTCTTATGCGACGATGGAACACATCGAAGATTACCCGTAGTATCTTGGCGTCATCCCCTACATGTTAGAACCGATTGCAAAGAGCAAACCTCTCCAAGAAAGAAACGATGCTGGCGCAAGCCGTGATTTTGACTCGAACGAAAGCGAAGTGTCAGCATCTCGACGTGTTGGAAATGGCTTTGGTAAGTATACTTTTCTTACCAAACTACATTCAGAGATACAATGGATGAATTTTGAGGCGAGCAAATCCAGTATAGCACTGCCCGACGTAATTTTCCTAATACAATGTAAGCGGGATGCGATCGTCGGCATTTTTTGTCTTGCCGCTTGTCAGTGCTGCCGCAAATCTGCTTGTAATCCACAAAGATCATTGGCATGAGCAATAAATTATCAGGCTCTTTTTGCACGCAAATTTTATGCTTGCACCACTTCATGGTCGCTGCATGCCGGCTCGATTCATAACATACAAGTGCGCAGCACTTTGCGACAAACTCGTCTAGGTGACAAACATGCGCCTTCCGTTTTTCGTGCCAAGATGGGAGCTAGCAGTAAATTAAAATCCTTGTTTAGGCGAGTTGGTTCATGCTACAAGTCCTTGTAAGAATACTTTCATCCGTTTGCGCCGCCTTTATCGTGCTTGTTGTTCAGATCTAGCGGCAAGAGATTTTTTCACTAACTAGATGGACTCGTGCTGCAACCGAGCAGGATGAATCGCAAGGCTGGCTTTAGCACACTTGGCGCACAATTATATAATATTATTATTAATGTATGAAGCCATGCGGCAGTCGGCAATTCTTTACGACTACATGCGTTATTAGAAATGTACTCCTGGCAGTTGAGTGATGTCATTGTAAACACTCTACTTCCAAAACAGGTGTTCCTCCGTCCGCTGCATTCCAGAGGGGAATGAAGAAGACTGCTGGTGCTGCCAAGAAATTGATGAAATTATCAGAAAACAGACGGTATTGCACCGGGTTTCAGTCGAGCTGACTGTTGACAGGCCCAGTGAATGCATTGCCGACAGGCTCTGGTGATAATTCTAATCACGAAAGTGGCCAGAGCATAGCACTGTTGCCTTTGACGGCTTGAGATCCCTTCGCTTCACAGCAGCGACTCACTTCGCGGAGAGCTTCTTTTTTTAAAGGAAATAATGAAAGACCACATCATCGCGGCCGCGGATGTTCGTGCAGCCGAGGGCTGCGCAGAACGCCAGCGTGATGGGTCCACCGCTTCATTCGATGCTGCACACCTTTCTGTACGTCACCACAAACATAAATACGCACAAATAAAGAAACACAAGGCAGCTCGAAGCAGCTTATGATGGCACGCACGCAGAAACAAGCCCGGCCGCGGAGGCTCTGAAGCGACGGATCACCAGTGTTTACGTCACAACTCCGCGGTTTCCGGTTTTGGCTCGCATCGTCAGGGTCATCAGCAGCGCTCGGCGGACCGCGGGGGGCGGAGCTACAGCGTAATTTTAAAGGCGATTACGTCGCTCCTAAGTTATGAATCTGTAAAAAAATTTCACCCCTATGATTTATAGAGTTCCCACATCCACACGTGAGCATTTTAATGAATTCGAAAAACTCTTCAGCATCCCTTTAAGTTCTTTTGCGGGCGCAAGTCAGCTCAAATAAAGAGCTTCGTTTGCAAGTTTTGTTGCTGTCTTCCTGAGCGCTGGACTGCCGTCACTACAACGTCACAATAGCATCCGGCGATGCCTTTATATAATGCCGGGAAATCAGTCAAAAAGTCTGTTTCGACAATTCCTGTTCGCAGAGGAGGTGAAATAAAGAAAAACAAAATTACTTGATCAAAAAACAAAGCTCATATCTTGCTCGCTATGAGGGGCACCTACTTTCCAATATCGCCAATATCGCATAAAAAAGCGGGCACATTTCCGTCTTAGAAGTAAGGTGCGATGCGTCCTATATTCCGTATCCATGCGTGAACCACCGTTTCAAAGCAATTTTGCGTCTTTTCCGAGCAAGCGTACTTAGTTGCGCCAGCCAGTTTTTCTCTGTTTTCAGCTTTTCACATTGACCCTAAATGGGAAGGCGCACCAGTAACTATTGCACCAACGCTGATGTGGTAAAACGGGTTCTCGCACCTCCTCTGTCCGAGACGCAGGCGAACACCAGCCAGCCGATGCACAGCGCCCAGACGAGGTGGTGGTAGGAGGCGTACAGTGCCGCAACCCATGGCGCCGGCAGCGCGTCTCCGTCGCCCCAATCCTTGGTGCAGAAAAGAACGGTGGCTCCACCCAAGAACACCGAGCTCCACGAGGCCTCCTGGCACACCTGCGCACGGCGGTCAAGGTGAGCGGTGCGGTTTGCACGGAAATGCAGATGGTGCGCGCCTCCAGCAGCAGAGTTATAGGCTTACAGCAGAGCATGTAGCAAAGCGTGCAGCGCCATCCGCTACCGTGAGTGATCCGCTTCCGTGGGGCACCGTAGGTATACGCGCTGATCGGTCCCGAGTCCCGACGCGGCAGGCGCGCACGCAGCTGACGGGGACGTGGCGCCATCTGGCGCCCCCGTGGCGTTTTGCGCACGCGCGGTGGCACCTCGCGGAGGCGGATCACGGAAGCGGATCGCAGGTTGCGCTATGCTACAATTGTCTAATGAGAAAGATCAGCGGCTTCTGCCGAGGCCAGAACAGAACTAAACGAGCGATGTGTATTATCTAACACATGAAAGAGTGCGCCTGGTAGCTAGTTACGCTGCAGATGTGGTTATATGCGATGAATTCCCGTCCATTTTGATACCTTTTCGTGAGGTGACTAATGCCTTATAGAAAAGAACCGATGTGAGAGTTCGAACTTAGTGTATGAAAGGGTGTTTTAAATGAACCCAGTTATCATGGTGAAAATTAACGCCGCTACAAAAAGTATTCGTAGGTGTTCATAATGCTTGTCGTGGAGCAACCTTGCGAATTGTCAGCCCTGTGCTATTATTCAAAAAGTTTATTTGCGTGTGTGATCGTAATAGAATAGGCTATGAGAGCTAGCGCGTTCAAATTTGGATATTCCTGTTACTTTGGAAGAGCGCAGCTTCAGTCACACGGCGGGCATCAAAAAATATTCTCGGGTGCCAGTGTTTGAGTCTTTAATGCGAAAGAATTTCTAGGCTATGTCGGCGGTGTCGTGTCACCAAAACGTGTCCGCTAAACGTGTCCGCAGAAGTTGTCACGTTCTCAGAACGGACAGCATCAAACGACTGCGTGGTTCTCATCGATAGAGGACGGTGTCAGCATGCTGCGCAAAAAATTATGTGGATAGGATGATTAGTTAATTAATTATAGCTAATAATGTCGAAATCACGTCGAAATAGCGCGGACGACGATAAAGCGTATGGACGGCAAAACAGCGGTAGAAGGCAAAATATTGGGAAAATCGGAAAAAGGTGAAAATAAAGTTTGAATTTAAATGCATTTTATGAGCGATAATTATTCTAACAAAAAGTATTATTTACATAGAAGAAATAGTTAATTATTGGCAGCAAAAATAATTGGACGGTTCAATAGGGTTCCTAGGGGCTGGACGGAGATACGCCAAATTTGAAAAACAAAAATGCTCAAGATAAAAGAAGGTATAATAAGGGTAAATAAATCGGTTTTCAACTGAAGCATCAGAATATTACCCTGATTCAGCAGTTAAATTAATTAACAAGCAAAAAGAAAATGACAAAGAGCGGCAACGAGTGCCGAGGAGGCGCCAATGCTTTCGCATTCTCTCAGTGCGGGTCGCCGCAGTGATCTCTAAATGCTGGTGTAAGAAGATCTGATAGAGCTTCACTCTGAGACATTCGAACCTGTTCAGCTTAGCACATGTCGTCGGTCATAATAGAGAATTATGAGTCTAGAAGCAGACGGCGTCTGGGTAGGAAGATCAACTGTAGCGCCCGTCTGTGATGCTTTCAAATCAGTGATTCGTAGCGTTGGCGGAATATGGTCACTGGCGCTAGGACTTGGGGTTCTAACCTGTGTTCAGAACTTTTTTTTCGTCACAAGATATTAATAAAAAGTGCTCGTTTCAAGACCTAGAAAATATATCAGTATCAATGAAAGAACCGTTTATTTTCTCAATCGATTTCAATAAATGCTCATTTCAAGACCTAGAAATTATATTAGTATCACGGAACAATTTCATGCATTGTAACTACAAGTACTTTTATTACAACAGCTATAGGGGACTTCTTTTCGGTGTTCTCTCATTCAGACTTCTGTAATCTGCATACATGATATATGACCGGAACCCTATCTGTGGGATATGACTGCAGAAATTAGGAGCGAATTTGAGGTAACAAACTTCTGTTTCAAAGACACCTCAAGATACCTCGAACTTCGTTTCCTTTCTGGGTGGAAAGTGGTGAATTTAATTTTGTCCCCTTCTGTCATACGTCGTAAAAAGCGCTTTTGTATGGGCCTCGACAAGAAAGCAGTTTATAATGGTAATTTTAAATGGTAAGTATAGCAGCTGTAGCAATTTGCTACGCTGCCAGTCGGGAGACTGCGTACAGTACGACAGCTCAAGAATTCAGCAGCCAATGCCCGACAAAGCAGACCCTCCAGCGGATGGCGGCGGCCGATTGTCATGGCGTCGCGGTTATGCCCCCGCACCTCCAGCAGTGACATTGCAGGAGGCTTTCAGGTGCAAGAGGTTTAACCGCAGATTAACAGCATTAGCCGCGAAGTATGTCAATTGGCTGACGCCCTTGGCTTGAGGGCCTGCTTTGAGGAGCGTTGGCACCTGTACTCTTAAAGCTGTGCTGTAATCATTTAAAAAAAATAAATTAATATATATTACCAGTATAGGAGATAAGTTGCGTTAGCGCACATAGCTCTTTTACAATTCATTTTCCTGCTCAAAATGGAATGAAAATAATGAATATTTATTGTGGAAAGCCAGGCAAAACGATGTTTGGTTCCTAGGGGTTTAACGTCCCAAAGTAACTTAGGCCATGAGGGACGCCGTAGTGAAGAGCTCTGGAATTTTGACCATCTGGAGTTCTTTAACGTGCACTGACATCGCACAGTACACGGGCCTCTAGACTTTCACCTCGATCGAAATTCGACTGCCATAGCCGGGATCGAACCCGCGTCTTTCGGTTCAGCAGCCAAGTGCCATAACTTCTCAGCCACCGCGGCAGATCAGAGGATGACAAAGAACATATAGCTAAGGAACAACTAAAGTGTCCTGCCACGCTAATACATACTAAGTTGAGACTGTTAAAAGAATGACAACCCGCGGTACTTATGTGGAGCGGGGAGTTCTCTCTAAAGGACTCATCTACTATCTGTTAAAAGAATGAAAATTAGAAGTGCTCCCACTAATATATTTGTTAGAATGGGCAATAAAAAAAGAGATATTTTCTGGTCTCAACAGCGTGACGTCAAAGGGGCAAGGCCCAATGGGAAAAATCACCCACTTTTTCTTCTAAACTGGTTTTGCATGTGTCGATCATTTTCCCATCACCTTTCTTCTCCCGTTTACAGACCACTTGGTATGAGCAGGGTATGGGCAGCACCTGCTGCCCCTCCCGGTCAGAAGGCACATGATTTGCCCGCCAAACCAGAGGCACCTTCCGCCGGTTACAAATCCCGGGAGATATATTGAAAGTTGACGTTTGCTTCTTCAGTTCCTACCTCAGCAATTATGGTAAGGCGCAGCACACAGAGGCGGCTATGGAGCGCTTCACCACGCTACTGCCGCAAGCGACTCTGCAATCTCGCGCGGGCGGCTAGACTCGACGAAAGGACTCGAGCCCAGCGTAATCGCAGTTCAGTAGTCGGGAAAAATATGTCAGCGTGAAATGGCCGCTGCGCGGGCGACTACACGCAATTTTTTAACCTTGCTTCATAATGTGCGTTCGATGAAGTGTAGCTGTATCCTATAACAACTAGGTCGCTTCGCGACGCGGTGAATCCTATATAAGTGTAATCAGAGGAAGAATTTCCGTTCAGATTCCGCACCCTATGGCGCAACTGTTCCGTGATGCGGGGCCACTGGTTGCGAAAGGGAAGGAAGAGGCCCTTGATGAAGCGTGGCGAGGCCTTTTGTTGCGTGAGTCACACCATGCACTCACTTGTTCTCTATCTTTTCGAATCTGCGAGTCGCTCAGCGGAGTATGAAGCATGTTTGATAATTGTGTTTCTCGGAATTTCGCCCAGTGTTTGTGTGTTCTTAAAGCAAAGAATTGGAACTTGGACTGAAAGTTTTGTCACGTTACAGTGTTTTCTCCGCGCGTCTTTGCAGGTGCGCACTGCAGTGCACAAGGCATGGAGTTTGGCTCTTAACGTTTGAGTATAATATTATGTGTGTACCACGACTCAATTAGGAGTCGCTTTTGAGGGTTGGTTTCATGTTGCCGGGCAGCAGTGCTGTCGAAGCAAATTTTGTAATTTCGTGGTGGGTGCAATCTGGTTGACCGTTTGCCTCGCTGCGCTCACTCGAGATGTTCCGAACGTAGTTCTTGCACTGATTCTATTTTTCAGCTCTTCGTTTCACCAGTGCGCGTCGCTGGCCGCTTCCCACAAGGGATTTCGTTCATTAGGCCCTCATCTCTTCCTCTTGGAGGGCGAACTTTGGGCGGAACGAGGAATATTTACCTGATGAAAAAAAGGCACACACATAAAGTTACTACAATGCATAGCCAAGTGTGCCGTTGGAGAAGCATTTAATTGATGACAATACTCGCGCCTTGAAGAGCAAACCGTGTGCCCATACACTCTTCTCTGCAAATGAAGGATATAACAACAAAAACACGAAATAAACACACACAAAAAATTATGGGGGCATCTAAGCAATTCTTATGATGTGTAACTGCGAGAGCACTGCTTGTCGCTGAGTTCTTGACGGGGACTTGGGGGGGGGGGGGGTGAACGTTATTTCACTCCAGCAGCCTGCTGCTGGAGTGCTGCGTCGCGATGGTCGCGTACTTCATCGGCAGTGAACTGCCGACTCCGCCGCCACGCTTTGCTGTCTCGCATGTTGATGTAGGCGCGAGCGATTCAACTTGACGATGAAGGCTCCATAACGCCGCAACCTCACTCACCGAAAGCTGAAGGCGAATTAACGGCGACAGTGGGGTCTTTCTCTTTGGTGTAATCTCTAGCCGCGTTTACATGACTACGACAGAGCCGCATCGGATTTCCTATCCTATCTCGCGGAGGCGACACGCCAATGTTTGCATCCACCACATCAAGTCAGGCTGGACAGTCGCATCTCGGCCAGTGTCGGCGGCGGAGTGGGCTAGCCGCTGCCGTCTCGATTCTGGTCTGCTTTGTTACTAGAGTGAGGAGTATTGTACAGCGACCTGAGGAATATGGACGGGCGCCCCCCAAAGCTGCTTCCATTCCATTCCATTCTCGGAAGGACAGCCGTATTGATGGTGATGACGTCACTCATGTGCGGCGTGTCTGTTATGCGTGCCTGAGGCCTGAGTGCTCCTCCCGTGACGTCACGAAAAGAGGCCCAGAAGCCCAGAGTCGCCGCCACTTTTGGCGGAGCTTAAGGAATCGCGACTGGAATCAACTAGCAGCAATAAGCTTCCATTTATCACTCCACATTTTTTCTTTTGTTAAAATACTGGAATGAATAGCAGACACTCTACGCGGAATTTATTTTGAGGCACTAGCCGCAAACCATCCGAGCAAAGGTTGTTTATGCACTGATATCAGCACCTCTATCGCATTGCGCTTTCTCAGTAGATGTTTTGCTTTATGCATTACTTGAAATGAATTTGCCATTGTTTTAAAACTTTACCTTTTTTTCACCTAGTTTTATGAACCAGAGTGATAATGAAGAATTAAACACTCTCGATTAGCTTCACAACTGCGTATGTGTATTTTTATTGGAGATACATGCATTTGTTCTAAGATCATATTTTAAATGAATACGATCCCTTGAGGTGCTTGGCTTAGAAGTATAAGACGGGCATCCCGGAAACTTTGATGGGATTGCGCCTGGGCGAAGGCGCAGATGCGAAAGTGGTGCAGTGGTGGTGCGCCCTGTAACCTCGTCGATGTCGGAGGCCTCTCGCACGGTGTCAGCCTCAATGAAGTGAAGCTCGCAAACCTAGAAGGACGTGTAATTTTAGTTTAGCAGCTGTAACTTGGAAAGAGAGTTTTCTTGAAAGGCTGCATTCGCTACCTGCAATGCTAACCAGCTGCTTAGTTTAAATACACTATTTTTTACAGTACATGCGCTTAAGCTTATCGTATTTTGCAAAAGCAACTATTCTTTGAACAAGCTTCGAACATCTAAGCCCCGTTTCACATGATGCGACTAGAACGAAAATAGTCGTCCTAGTCGGTGACGCCGCAGTGCGATTTTCGGTCAGTGCCTTCACATGCAACGCTGTACTCAACGAATTCGGTCGGCGTGACAAGCAGGGTTGCTAGATGTCTGCTTATGCAACCCGTGAATAAACACGACTGTAATGCAACATGGAATGTGTTTATATTATATTATTCATGCGTACTTTTAGATACCAGGTAACATTTCATATGTTTTTAGTAAAGTAAACAGTTTTGAATTATTCAAAAAGTACGGTGGTGCGCTGAATGAAACCCTTGAGACGTGAAAATAGCGCGGGCCACCAAGGCGTCGATATAACGCTTGGGCTCGCGCTGCTCGGGCTCTCTCCGCAATTTGGCAATGGCGACAGTCGGAATGTACGATCCCGAAGGCGTGCGCCTTTTGATACTCGAGGAGTACTACCTCCTCGAGAAAAAAAAAGTTGCTGATTGCCATGGACCCAGACAGCGTCTGTGAAGCGGAAGACGTCGACACGCCGGCGCTTTCCGCTTCCTTCGATGCCGAAAATCGCCGGCTCCTGTTGCTCGCGGAGTACTGCCTCCTCGAGAAGAAGTTGGGCAATTTCCTCGCTGGCGTCCCAGAACCCTCCTCACAGCGCCGCCCCTCCCCCTCCGCTCCTTCTTTTCTCCCTTCTCTTTCACGGCTGTTGCGGTCTTCGGTCTATTCCTCCGGCGAGTCTGCCTCCGCGCACCGCCGCCGCGAATCTGCGCGTCTTTGGACCACGTGGTCTGTGTTCTTTAACATTTTTCATGTTTTATAGTTTAATTTCTTTATTATTTTGTTTCTTTTCATATTTGCATTTTTTTATTCAGCTCACGAAACCCGTGCGTTCACTAGATGTGCCTTTTCTCTAATATTTTTCCTGTTTTATGATCTAACTTCTTATATTTTTGTTTCTTTTCATACTCGCAATTTTTTCATTTGTTTTATTTCACTCACGAAACCCGCGCGTTCACTAGATCTGCCTTTATTCTTGCTCAAACCGTGTTCGTGGCGGAATGGCAGCGACTTGAAGTGCCAAACGCCCTGGTTCGATTCCCAGTCTCAATAAAGTTTTTTTTTTCTTCGCCGGAACTCGAACACACTTGCTAGCATTCCCTGCTCACGGCAGTATGAGGCACTAAAGGCTTTCGCCTTAATAAAGCGATTCTGCTCGTATTTTCTTTCACAGCTGTTCTGCTCCTGGCGAGCTTCTAGGGCGGCCGGCTCGCGATTCTCGCGTTGCCCTTCGAGCCATTTGTGTGGCCGGCACGTTCCTCGCTCAAAGAAGGCGACTGCGCACGTACTTAAAATGGCGTTAAAGGGCGATTCACACGACGGTCCGTTCGCCCGCGGCCCGCGCACTACCTGGTCTCCTTCCGTGATATTCTCTCGTATTACCGAGACAAAAGAAGGGAATACGCACCCCCCGCTCCGTCCCTCACAATAGCGCAGGCTGCACATTGGCGACAACTACAAACCCGGACTGCTCAATACACAATACTGCTGCATGCCCGATACCAAGACCAATTCTCGTCATCATGCAAACTTTTGCGGCAAACCAGGCGCCCCTACGATTTACATCATTGGCAATGAACGTTTCCACCACCACCTACGTGTTCATGCGTCAGCACATTGAGAGGCGCGCTGACCAGGCCGCGGTCCAGAAGACGCGCAGATTCGCGGCGGCGGTGCGCGGAGGCAGACTCGCCGGAGGAACAGACCGAAGAGCGCAACAGCCGTGAAAGAAAAAAGAGGAGGAGGACGGGCGGCGCTGCGAGGAGGGTTCTGGGACGCCAGTGAGGAAATTGCCAGAAGTTGTTGGAGGGCCTGCCGACGCCGAGGCGTTGGTGGGTGCGGCCAGTCTGGGAGAACAGGAAGGCGGAGTCTGAATTTTACACAGCCGTGAGTTGAGAACTTTTAATGTCGCCTTGTGTGTTTTTTCGCATATTTGCTGCTTGCTGAGTCTAGCCATAATCGTGGTGTGCAGATGCCACTCCTGATCTCGGGAGACCGAGATTACTTTCGGAAGTTCTACCGGATGGCGCCGGAGCGTTTCGAGGAACTCTATGCGCTGTTGGAGGATGCACTCACAAAAGATTACGTGACACGTGATCCACTTCCTTCACGAATGAGGCTCGCGATCACCCTCAGGTTAGTGGCTTTACTGCGTACAAGTTCGTGGGGTGTCTATACGTCTGCGGCCGATTTATGATGTCAAATTCTTGTTCGCATCCCAATAACTCTGTCATTCCTGCAATCAGTAGTTGTGGACTTAGACGTCTGAAAAGTCACCGCACATACCAGAACGGGGCAAGCGGTCATGTCTCTTACCTTGTTGCCACATGGCATTCGTAAAACTGAGCTGCAATATCGGGGCAAAAACTGTGTTTTTGACAATTGCTTCGGTAGGCTAACTATTTCATTGGAGCGACACAGTTTTGAGAAAAAGAATGTGGAAAGTTTTTCTAAATTTGGAGGGACTGCTCAGTGCCATAAATCTTGCATTAACTTTCTTCACCTTCTCTTCCACTTTTGTCTTTTAGGTACTTGGCATCGGGGATGCATATGCAGGAGGTGGCCTTGTCCTTCAGGGTAGGCATCTCCACAGTAGCCGGGATCATTCACTTCACATGTCGGCTTCTGTGGAAAGTGTCGCAACCTCTCTGCTTAAAGGTATGCTTTATGGCATGTATACCTGAAGACTGTACAGAGGGCAAAACGCATGTCTAGAACAAGCGAACTGTGCGTTCCGCACCTCCCAAAGCCGCTGCGACCAGGAAGTCAAGAAATGAAAACGAAATTCTATGAGTTTAACTGCGCATGCTTACATTCAGACCATTTTTATTCAAATGTTTTCTATAGGTATCGCGTGTTCAGCCCGAACCACGCCAAGAACGTGTTCTAGACATGCGTTTTGCCCTCTGTACATGCTTTCGTTATCATGCATGCATATTTTGGGGGATGATGGCCACATGACCCATGCTTTCTTCCTTCATTTCGTGAGGAAATTGGCAAGTAATGACTGCAGACATAATTCAGTGGTTCCAGTTGTACAAAAGCTCCCAGGAATGTGTGATGAGGGGTCAGTGGGCATGGTGTGAATAAAAACAAACTAAAGAGTGCCAGATGAGCGCAGGCTTTTAACTGAGAAACCGGAATGCAACGCTCGTCCTGTCTACTCTGCTTTTGTTTAGCCTCGTACAGCAGTTTTGTTTTGAGTTCTACGGTACTGCTATGGGAAGTGCCAGAAGCCTATGCAGCTATGAGTGTTTACGCATTGCATGTCTATTCACTTTTTTAAAAAATACAGATATTAAAGGGTCAGTCTACTGAATTTTATCGACCATATTTTCTTTGCGGCAACCGATAGCTCTTTACTCAAATTACCGTTTAGCCAGCTGTGGTTCTAAGGAGTGCGGTAGAACATTTTAAAATAGAATTTATTAATGTGGGAACACATCTGTATGAGATGGTAGTCTCATCTGGCAACCATCTGGATTTCCGCCGCGCGGCGACAAAATGGCGGCGCCCGTCGAAGTCGGACCTCTCGCTTCGGACTGAAGTCTCGTTGTTGCTCCCTTTTTTAGTGCGTTCACTGGCCATAAATGGGGCGCCTGTCTTTCGCTTCGTCTCATCTCGCCTATAAGAAAACATATAAGAGATAAATTTGCTCTATTTTAATAATTAGAGTGACGATTCCGCCGCTCCTAGGCTTAAGTGGAGAGTCGGTTTGTTTACAGCAATGGTTCCCGTCCTGACGACCAGATGGCGCCACTATAGGCTGAGTTTATTTTTGCGTCTCTTCTAGCATACGCTGAACTAAAAGTGGGAATGTGCCTGCGTTTTGCGTACGTGTAACTATAAATATTCATGTGATTGACAGAAAAAGTGAGCGGTACGCCTTCTACAGTTTACTAGAACAAAACGTGCATTTCTCTGACATTGGGGCATACAAATCGTACGTAGTATATTCACTTATGCTTCAACAAAAAAAAAGACTACCACTTTCTTGAACAAAATGAACGTTTGGGGTCGCCACCATGCATTTTTACGCGACTTTTAACGCCGAAATAAAATATAAATTTCCGCCTAAACCGGGCGCAGATCCCTCGTTATTGATGTTATAGGGTGCCAACTACCAGAATATGCCATTATTTATATACTCATCTCGGTGAGTAGACTGACCCTGTAAGATACACTGAAAGTATTAAATAAAACAGCATTAATGAACTTGTGTAATGCAGATGAACAGTGTCGTTATAATGCTGGTGCAAGAAAGATGTTTAGTCTTGTTGTGTTAACTTGAGATCTGTGTTCAATATACCCTTGAAATCTCCATTAGCGCTTGAATTTATAAATATACCATCACTGCCTACATGTAACAATCTGATCTCTTACACCACCCCCGCTCATAAATGTGCATCTGATGGCATGGCAAATTTTTATTTCAGATGCCAACAACTGAAAAGTGGTGCGAAATTGCGAATGGTTTCCACCAAAAGTGGAATTTTCCCCACTGCGTGGGCGCAGTGGATGGAAAGCATGTACAAATACAGGCGCCACCCAATTCTGGAAGCCTGTACTACAACTACAAGGTACTACCAGTGCTTTGTTAGGTTTCAGCAATAATGCTTATTGTTTTGGTTCCTTGCAGGGCACATACTCCATTGTGCTGATGGCGGTTGCCGACAGTAACCTTAAATTTATTATGGTTGACGTCGGTGGCTTCGGTCGGCAGAGTGACGGCGGCACACTAAGTGCATGCAGGTTCGGAAATTGCCTGGAGCGAGGTGTTCTTGGCTTGCCAGCCCCCAAGCAACTTCCCGGCTCTGCAGTTGTCGCACCCCACGTATTTATTGGGGACGAAGCCTTTCAGCTTCGACCTGATTTCCTCAGGCCCTACTCTGGCAGGTGCCAGGAAGAAGAAAAAAGGGTCTTCAATTATCGCCTGAGCCGGGCGAGGTAAATTATGGTCTGAAATGCTGTTCTCAGAACATCTATCAATATATGCTATTTATTTCCAGGAGGTGCGTCGAAAGTGCATTTGGTGTGATGGCTTCGCGTTTCCGCATTTTTCGGCGTGTCATCAACCTTAAGGCCCGTTCACACTTGCCCAAAAATCCAGCGAGAGAAGCGGATTCGGCCGCTTTTGACGCCGGGCGACGCGGAAAGCGGCGCGGCGAGGGCGATCGGGCTGGGCCACGGTGTAAGAATATATTTAGGTGTTGACACTGCGCTCGGCGGCGCGACCAGGACTTGTTCGCCGCTCCCTGCGCTTCTCTCGAACGCTGACAGATGGCGCTACGCACCCGGGGCCCCTAGTCGCCGAGCTTCGGCAGCCGTAATGCAGATGCCACGGGATCTTTCGGTGCCGCTGCGTGTACGCGTGCTTTGTGAAGTGCGGCAAGACAACGAAGGATTGAAACTGCTGTCTACACCAAATAATTTTGGGCTACTTCGTGTTTTTCTTGCTGAGACTGTATGAATGGGCGGAACAGCAGCGAGGACGCAGCCCTGTGCTGCTTCCGAGCTCGTTATCGAAATGCGTTCATAGCTAATTTTTTTTTCGTTCATCCGCACGACTGCTGTGAGCATAGTTAACTACACTGCCTCTTAAATATAAAAGGTCGGACTCAACGCGCCCACATTTGGCCTGAAGAGCCTACGCGTGCATTCAAACATAGCTTGAGCAGTGTATTGCGCCAATGCTGCGAGATGACCGCCGTGTTGAGAACATGGTTAACTTCGGCCACCTGGAGTTCTTTAATTTGCACAGAAACCTCAAGGACGTTTCCGCATTTCGCCTGCATCAGAAATACTTACTCCGCAGCCGCGAATAGAACCCGCGCTCTTGTGCTGTATTGCAGAACGCCACTGCCGCTATACACGCGAACGCCGGGACCAAAACAAAAATCCAAGTGTACATTTGGGGCTTTTTAATAGCAAGTGCAGTCCACAATTAGGTACGCGAAACGCAAATAGTTACTGGAAATGCCACTGGCGTTGTTTCTGCCAATCTTATCCCTCAGGTCGGCACCGACGATGCTGAGTGGTTGTCTCTAGCACTAGGCCCGAGAACGTAGGTGTAATGCCGGCTGCGGTGGCCGCGAAACAACGCAAAAGGTGCCCGTGTGCTGTGTGATGTGAAGAATCCTATGTGGTCTAAGTTTGGAGCCCTCCATTGCGGCATCTATTAATGCCCATATGCCCCTTCGGGACATTAACAGCACAATTTGCTTTTTTTTTTGCTCAAATGCGGCCTGAATAGCCATTCTGTTGAACAAACAAATTTATTACTACAAGTAGCCTCTCTGAGAGATGTGATTTCCTGTAGTCACTAGGTTACGCACAAAACACAGTGAATCACAACTTACTGGGCTACTTTCGTGTAATCAAGAGCCAAGACCGTGACTGCAATTGTGATGATCACTGCATTCGTTTATTTGGACGATACACTGAGCGAATCATCCTCTATCACCTAGGATGAGCACAGCTTGGCCTGTTTCTTTTTTTCTTGACACTGCTTTGTCATGACTGCATTGGTGTGCTTACAATGCTGCCTCATACGCATGCTGACGTAATAGTGGAGGAGCTGTGCGAGTACTTCTTCCTTGTGATCAGCACATGGGAATGTCATCGTGTATGTATCTATCACTGCGTCTATGGTGTCCCAGTACACCATGTGGCAGTCTGCATAGTCAACAAAAAACCGCTCCGTATGCTTTAGAAGGTCAAATATGTTGACGTTAGGGTGGGTAAGACCCCCTCTGGTCTTCACATTTGTTAGAGCTGCTTCAGCAAAAGAATTATTTTTTACGCTGAAGGCTGACAAGCAAGCAGCGCAGCTGGTAACTCTTCGCATCTTTCTGCACAAAAAACCGGTGACATAATAAAGTTTGCAGTCTGTAATTTGCCCTCCGTCTGATTTGTGTTTCCGAACGATATTTTCACATTCCCAGTCTTCTACTGAAACTAGATCGTCTAGCTTTTCTTTAATTTGATTGATGAATCCTGGGCATGATGCCACTTTGTCGTCTGTTCTAATGAGGGCCCTGAAATATGACGCATCCAGCATGGTTCCTCACCCTCAACGACTTTGCAATTGCCATACTTCGGAGGTATAAGGATACTGTAGATCGACAGCGTCTGGTAAAGCTGCATAAAGGTGGGCATCGAAGGGTGATCATTCTGGCTTCCTGCCAACCGTGTTTTGCCAAAGAACCGCTCGATAGGATCTTGGTTCATTTTGTTGGTTAGGACATATTTGAAGTTGTGGCAATCAAGCAGCACCTCACAAAGATCCAAAGTGGACTTCAATGTGACACGAAGTCCCTCGCAAATGCTCTTTGTCAAGAACATGTCTTTTATAATGTTGCCACTTTCCAGTTCTCTTTCCCAGCTGTCCAGCCAGTCAATTCCATGCTTGAGAATTTCGAGGTCTCGGCTGTTCGTTGTGATCCCTTCTGCTGGAAATCGTCTGTTCAGTGCATCAAACAAATTGTTTAAAAACAACGTGAATTCTTGAGTTTTCTCGCTGCCTATAAGTTTGCGGATACCTTGTTCCCGATAAAACTGAATACCCGCCGCCATGGAGCGGCTAAAGACTTGGGTGGCTAACTTCACATGCATCTTCTCACAGTTACTCGGGTATATGTGAGAGTGCGTTATTTTCGGGCAGACTTTTAGGCCCCCCGCGTTGGCAACGTCTTCCATGTAGACTTCAGCATAGTACTCCCACTTGATCCACTGTCCTTCGTTTTTCAAGTATCGCTGCTGCTTAAGTCTATTTCTCACACACTTAAACAAGTGTGGAGTGTCAGAAAACGCAAAAACTTTTCTTTCAGGCTCAACTGGGTGCGTGAACGAGTTGCAGCTCTCCTTGAGGCTTCCATTAACACCTAGAATGTTCCACATGCTCCTGTTTGTTGACGCGCCATCACAGACAAACCCATGAATCTTTGCACCGGCTTCTTCGAGCATCACAATAGCTTGGAGAAGCAACTGAGCGAGAATGGAGCCTTTGGTTGCATTTTTTGCTGCGAACACCCCTATAGGTTGAGCGTAGCTATCGCCAAAAGGACAGAACATGAAAACGAGGGCGTGATCAGCGAGCTCATCAGCGTTTCCAGCGTCTGTTGCCAGCCCTACATATGTCATTGTGCGAGAATTGACACGTTTACTTTTTCTAACCTGCATTTCATCGAACATGATAATCCCATGTCGCTTGAAGTCGTCCATTTTTTCTATTTTCCTTTTCAGAGCAGAAAAGAACTTGCTGTCAAATCCCTACTTAAATCCCACCATAGAGACATACCGGCGTATTGTTCGGACTGACGGCAATGCGAGCACTTCGTTTTCCATCAGGAACCTGTAGGCTGCTGGTGACCTGATATGAAGGAGCAAGCAAAGCAGGACCCAGCTGTCCGAGTATCGTCGTCCCTTCTTAGAACCAGTCTTGCCAGCAGCCACACATTCCTTTAACACAAGCTGCTGTGCCTCAGTAAGGTTCGCATCACGAGAAATGCGGTCAAGTGTTTCATCACTTAATTGTTTAAGCTTGTCTTTGCATTTGCTCAGTTCCGCCTCAAGCTTTTTTTTTCCTTATAGAAGTCGCACTTTGGACCTGTAGCAGGAAATTCTTGCCTTCCGCAAAAGGTCAATGCGGGCTTTTTTGGAAGGGCTGCTTAAAAGACGAATGTGCTTCATTTCTCCTCTCTTCTTCATACGGGAGTAATGTATCCGGAGTGTGTCTTTCAATCTTTCGCAACGGTCGCAACTTGCTTGTTCAGAAAATAACATGCAGTTTCTGTGCCGCCACACGCCACATGCGTCGATATATGCACACTCGGGTTGGATGTTGTGGTACATCTCGCCACCGGGGCCACCAGCGCATACGTGCAGGTTGTGAAACTTGTGAATCACACTCTCCAAGTCGCTTAGGCCGCAAGGAACAACATCGCCGCTTATGGCGTTGACAGTTATAGGGTGACCATAAATGAAGGCACGCAGTGACAGCATTCCGCTGGATGAAACTGTAGCATCTAATGACTTCCTCAGGAAAGGTGCCTGGTTGCGTTTCTTCGCCAAAGCCACTTCCGTGAAGACTACAGCCTCCACACCAAAGCTATCAACAACTTGTGTTGCCCACGAGGTTCCTGGAAGTTGAATGCTGGATACATAACTCGAGAGACAAGAAAATGTGAGCGGTTCCTTTTCATCTTGGCCGCTGACAGACACTCCCTCGTGACTTTCCTCGACTAATCCGAGGCTGCTGCATGCTGCCAATGGTGCTTCAGTCTGGACGTGACACAATCCATCTGGACCACCCTGATGTGGACTCGTGCGGTTGTCCTGACGAAAAATGAGAGAAATTATATCAGTGGAAATGGATTTAAGGTATTGTTATAAAACATATGCTACTATCAAAAGCAGCCAAACCCAAAAAGCTACAGGCAAAAGTTTCGCGGACTGCTTCAAAAGCTAAGGGCTTAATCATGCTGTATGTTAACAACAGCTAAATTATTTAATGTCCTGGGCTGGGCAGTTACTATTAACCTGTATTGCAAGCAACTGTATCTCGTTATCCAGGGGCACCTATAGGTATCTATGGCATGCCGGGAGGACCGATACGGTTAGCAGAAAGTTATGTACAGGGAACACTAAGCACCTAGAATATTAAGTACCCGGAGCAGTGCAGAAGAGAACAAACCTTAACGTCATGAACGCCAAGGAAGACGGAGGTGGCACTTGAGGAGGTGCCTCCAAGTTCCATGGTGGGAGAAGGGCACGTTCCTTGATCACTCCACTCACATGTCTGCAGTTTCTTCTGAGGGCTCGATGATGGATCGGTGCCTTTTTGTTTTTAACAGACCGTCCCAACGGGCAGTGCGACAGCGGCGGGAGCGGGCCGCTTGCTTGACTGATCGCCACACGTGGCCGTAGACTGTCGTTTTCTAGGAGGCTTTCTTGACCTTGTCGGTTTTGTCAGATATTTCGGACACCCGGGAAAAATACTGCTCACATCATTCGCCGACAGCACCGGGATCTTCTTCGGTACATTTAAAAGTACCTTGCCATTGAACTCGGCATAGTACGATTTTGATATCATATGCTCGGGAAAGTGCTTCGCGCAGACGTGGTCGCTCGGTTGCAATATCCTATCTGCTCTGGGAATTGCCCGGCGCCAAAGTTCTAAGCGAGCAGGCTCCGACGGAGCTTTAAAAAGTGAAACTTGATCCGGACAACTCCGTTAGCCCGAACTGCAGTTGGGTACGAAGCACTTCTTACCCATAATTGCGTCTAGCAGACTTCTGGACCCGGCTGAAGTTGACAGGTGTGTCACAGCAACAAACAACAGATCACAGACACAATGCACATAGGCCGCGACGACCGTCCATGGCGTCGGCCCGCGCCACCACGTGCGTTTCCACAACTGTCAATCCGGCTTGTGCCAAACCGCGACACAAAAAGCTAGTTCTAGCAAAATTTGCTCGTCCACGATGGAAGCTGACGACGTGGAAGCTGAGATCGTGGTGTTCACAGCTTGTGATGCACTCTCTCAGCCCAAAACATCGACCAACGCAGCCTAAAAGGGCACCTAAAGCAGGGCACGCCGGAGAAGGGAATATACGGCTCTGGGCACGCCGCTTGCCGCACCGAAAGCGAAGGGCCTCTGCTCCGCAGCGCCCCCGCGCCGCTGCGGTCGGCGCATGTACTAGAGGGCGAACACAATCTGTGCGCGCTCTCCGCCGCGGCGGGCGGCCAGTGTCAACACCTAAATATATTCTTACACCGTGGGCTGGGCCCATTTCCGCCGCGCGGCGACAAACATGGCGGCGCCTTTCGAAGCCGGACTAGCCGGACCCCCCGCTTCGGATTGAATTCTCCTTGTTGCTGCCTTTTTCAGTACGTTCACTGGCCAGAAATGCGGCACAGGTCTTTCGCTTCCTCTCACCTCGCCTCCAAGAAAACGTATAAGTGATAAATTTGCTTTCTTTTTTTTATTCAGAGTGACGAATCAGCCGCTTATTGGCTTAAGAGCAGAGTCGGCTTGTTGACAGTAATGGTTCCCGCCCTGACAGCCAGATGGCGCCATTACAGTTGAGTTTACTTTTGCATTTGTGCTAGCATACGCTGAACTAAAAGTGAGAATGTGCCTGCGTTTAACGTACGTAAGCATGCATACGCTTATGGTACGTAGACAGCGTAAATTTATGCTCTTTTCTCACTATATCTGTGAATGCCGCTAGCAGCGACGCGGTTTGGAAAAGAGAGAAACAGCAGTGGCGCGTGGGATCCGCCTCGCCCGCGCGTGAACAAGTGAGAACAGGTCCCTGTTTTTGCGACGAGCGAATCCGCTTCGCTCGCCGAATTTTTGGGCAAGTGTGAACGGGCCTTTAAGCCGGAAAATGCGGATTTTGTGGTGTTGGCAACATGTGCATTGCACAACTTCCTCACCGAGGACGCCTACTACATCGATGGGCAGTACGTGGACCACGAGGACCACTTCGGTAACGTAACCGAAGGACAATGGCGCTCTGCGCTGGCAGCTGATGGAGGCTCAGCGATGCTGGGCCTGCAGCCTCCTGCTGGCCATAATTTCTCTAGGGCAGCAGCTGAAGCGCGAGACATTTTTTGCTCTTATTTTTCTAGTGCTGCCGGTTCTGTACCATGGCAGCGTGCATCTGCCGGGTTGCGGCCACAAATAAGATCTTGTTAACAATAAAATTTCGATGGAGGCGAAATTCTAGAGGCCCATCTACTGTGCAATGTCATTGCATGTTAAGAGAACCCCAGGTGGTTTAAATTTCCAGAGCCCTTTCACTATGGTGTCCCTCATAGCCCGAGTTGCTTTGGGACGTTAAACCCCCATAAACCTTTTTAATGAGGATCTCTCTCTCGGGTTTTATACTTTCGAGTGATGTACTGGTGGATGGCCGGCATCGTACCAGTAAAAGGGGGACAACCTAACTCTTTAACTATCGACCAATTTCTATCTCCTCTTCCTGTTACAAGTTACTTGAACACATAGTTTCTATCTTGCTCGAAATAATATTTTGTCAGCTGTGCAGCAAGGTTTTCGAACAGGTTTATTGGGGGTTTAACGTCCCAAAGCAACTCAGGTGATCAAGGGACGCCTTATTGAAGGGCTCAGTAAATTTCGGCCTCCTGGGGTTCTTTAATGTGCACTGACATCGCACAGTACATGGGCCTCTAGAATTTTGCCCCCATCGAAATTCGACCGCCACGACTGAGATCGAACCTGCACCTTTTGGGTCAGCAGCCGAGCACCATAACCACTGAGCCACCGTGGCAGTCTGTGTTGTAAAGTGTAGAGTTCATCACAGCAATCTCGTGTCTATACAAGGGCAATAAGGAGCACTGGTGTGCACACTTTCTCAATATGATCCTTTTATCAGGAGTAATGCCATGGTGCTTTCTTGAACTTTCATTTTTTAAGCTATGGCTATGATCAATGCCAATAACATCGCTACATTTTTGTCTGAGCCCTGCGTTCAAATGTGGGACCTGTTTTGGTTGCTTTGTAGACGTCTGCTTGCTCAGTACTCATTCATTGTGACTGCTGTATAACACAATGGTAGATGTGCTTGTGTATATAGTGTATATAATGTGTACTTATGCATGTTCGCATTATTTGTCTGACATGTGTGAAGGGAGCGACGATTTGTTTGTTTTGTGAATATTTGTATGCATATATAGATTATACTTGTGGAGTTTTATCTATGCTTTATCCAGTGTTTGCCTATTCCTTGTATTCCCGTACCACTTGTGTTGAGTCTGTCATTGCCTCTGTCTATAAGGAGATGCGAGCTTGTCAAGCCGCCCATGAGGTATATGTGTTAACAAAACCCGCATGTCGACCACCAAAAACCAAACTCTTGGGCAGCAGACCATAAAGGGGCTCTTTATGAGCTCTGCCTAGCCAACAATGATGTCCTGAATGCTAGCGGTGCAGGCAGATCATCTTATCCTTTGTTGCTGTGGGAGCAAAGCAACGAAAGGAATTTTACAGCATTTCATTAATAATGTGCACTTTCATCAAGGGCTCCAATGCAAAGAGCCATGGGCAGCTTACATCTGATGACAGTGAAGTTGCACTGTATAATTAGACCGAAAATAGTGTTTGTTTTTTTGTCAGAAAGAAATAAATGCCTCGAAATATCCCCCACTATTCCTCGGAAATAAACGAACACTGCAAAAAGCACAGCCCAGTTAAATGTGAGCAACACCTCATTGTGCTCCTCAATAGCATAATCAGAAACCATGGCTATGCTACGTAAATGCAGTGGGCAGTCTCTTCTCTTTTTAAGCAATTGAAACAAGATATTTGTGACTGTAATGTCCTGGTAGCGCAGTTTTCCTTGTCTTTGTCATCAGTGTGCCACGTGTGGTCAACAGGTCTCATTCATGCGTCTTTTGTACCAAAAAGAGCAAGTGCTACTGTGTTTTTCTCTCTTTTCCAGTGCAGATAATATTGTCTTGAAATAGGTTGCAACACAGGCATAATATGCGAAAAAAACAAAGCCTGTTTCAGCTGTTCCCCCTGAACACACGGCATTGAGTAAAGCACATTCATACTATTGTTCTGTGAGCCCTACAAGGTAATAACTTGCCATGGCTTCTTTGCTCCATCTTTTCTTTTCAGAACTGCAGCACAGTGAAATAAATGTGGTGCCATACATACCGCATCTCTTCACACTTATTTATTCTGATGTACCAAATGTTTAGGGGAATTCCCCAAGGTGGTGTAAATTTGTAATAAGGGAGTAATTACTCATTGGCATCCACCTGAGCGCAGCCATATGGCTACAAAGGAAAGCTATACAGCTTTCCTTTGTAGCCGTATGGCTGCGCATGGGTGGATGTCAGTGAGTAATTACACCCTTAATACTTATTTATTCTGTCGTTATCATCAAGTAGTAAAATAAGTAATAAATAATCAGTAATAAGGGTAATAAATAAATAAATAAATGACGTAATAAATAAGTAATAAGGGAGTAATTACTCACTGACATCCACCCAAGCGCAGCCATACGGCTACAAAGGAAAGCTGCATAGCTTTCCTTTGTAGCCGTATGGCTGTGCTTGGGTGGATCTCAATGAGTAATTACACCCTTATTACTTATTTATTCTGGATTTATCATCAGGTGAGTGGGATATACTACCTGACTGTACTGCCCTACAATGTTCAGAAGTTCCATTTGCATATGGTGTCTCATATTGCTTGGCACAGTTGCCACATATGGCTTTAACGACAGCAAGAAGTGTTCATCGGCATCTGCTGGCCTGTGCGCCAGTAATGCACTGCGAACAGTCGCAAGCTGTGCATTCACGACATCGAGCTCTTCCCGTGCTTTCCTCCGCTTTTTGGGCTGCGGCGGGCCATTCCCTGCAGACTGGCTCGTCGTGCCTTCATCTTCATCCACAGCCACAGACTGAGAGGTGCTGGGCTGCGGCAGTTCAGGGCACAAAAAAATGTCCTGGAAAGAGCCTGCTGGTGCTGAATCTGCAGCTGGAAACCCTAGTCGTGGGTGGTCTTCGAGCGCTTCTTGCACGGCCACCACCTCCATGCTGCTGTGTCCTCTGCAGGATGGTCACATTACGTAAACATTGATCACTAAGAGAATGTAGTGATAGATTTTCACAGCAGCACTGCGAATACACCTGTGACTCTACTGATCACTATGTCGCAAACCTAGCATTCACGAAATCGCAGCTGCAATGAAACTGCACAAACTAAATTGAGGCATCACACTGAACAGTTATTGTGGTGGATGAACTCACCCTGAGAACTCGTACTCACCCTGAGAAGCAGTACATGCAACATTCATTTTTTTCTGTGAAAATGATGCCTAAATGTTTCCGCTTGAAACTATCGCAAAGAAGTAAAATGAAATGTGGGTGGGAAAGTTGCACTGGAGTAATACTTACTGACGTACTTCCATCTGGTCTTTTAAAAATCGCATCCTTTCAAGGTGCACCCAGCACCTGCTCTTCGGCAACGCTCCAGCGCCACTCCTTGAATCACATTCGAGGTCTCTGAGCTTCCTCCTATATGTGTCTTTCAAATTTCTCCATCTCTGCTGGACACAATCAACTGTAACTGAAAAATGTATGAAAGTTAGCTACAAATGAAACTAATTATCTGATTTGAAGTATGAACGCTTTCCCACATGCTCCAGAAATTGTCTAGTGCGTTCCCAAGTTGTTTGTGTAAAACAAAACTGACAGAACTACACTCTATTAAAAGCAGCAAAATGAGCCAAGTATGACTAAGAAACATTCCCATATCCGTTTCTTGGTTTCGGCGAGTGCTTGGTTCCTTCATATTTTGAATGAATATTCAGTGATATTCCCCTGAACGTGCCTTCACTTCAGCGAGTGAAAATGCATACCACAATAAATAGTGACAGCACAAGGCAAAACTTGGACGGGTTTGGTGCCGGGATAAGGCTATTTCGACGTTTGAGCACACAAATGTTGGCAAAGCTGCCACAGTAACTTCAAAGGTCCAGAATGATTCCGGTCACTTGAGTGCCTTTATATAGCGAACCGACAGTCTACAGCACGCGACTATTTTTCCATTTCGCCGCTACCGGAAGCCGTAACACAAACTCGGAGGCATTCGTCTCGCGCTGAGCGGCAAAATTTACGGTACTTAACCGGGCACAGGCGTGTAGTCCCAATTCGTGAACAAGACTGGGTGTCATTACGCTTAGTGTCAGTTTTCTTGTTTAAGGATTAGAAATTTTACTGAAATGAGAGCCCACTCTGTGCACGTGGTTGGCCTTCGCAGTGTGTAAACAATTATAAGGCCTGAAAAAATATGCGAGCAAAAGACGTTTTCGATATTATTTTTTTTTTAGCAGAGCACAGTATACTATGGTTCATTGGCGTTTTTATGTTCTCGTTCAACAAAGCAGTGCAGAGTACCACTGTTTAAAACGCCGAGAATCCGCACGTGCAGCTGCGTGCATTGAACATGTTGCCTGCGTCGACCTTCCGAGCCGGCTATCGTTTATTGTCAAACAAAGGGCGGTGCAATCACTCATGATCAGAACTTCGACATTACAATTAACAGCGCTAAGAAAAAACAGACTAAAATAAAAATGGACCAAAAGAAGTGGTACTCACCGTTGGGGTCGATTGATCGCAAGGCGTCTCTAACCTCCTCCCACAGCCCAGTTTTGTTTGCATTCTTTCTGTACTCATTCGATTTCACGTTCCACAAAAGTGGCCGCCTCTCCACTTCATCGATGAGAAGTTCATTACAACACGCGCGCGTGCCTTCAACACCTCGAGGAGCAGAAATGTTCTTGTGCCCACGTGCGCGCGCAACAACCAACACACACTTTGTGTTTGCCGCTGCATCCGTTCTGCTACACGTGACCGCAAGTGACATGACGTCACGATGCTTCCCATTGGTCAGTCGCAGCGCGATCACATGACGCTGCGTAAGGATTCCAACCGGACGGAACCGCTGCACGGAATGTGTTGATGATGTTATGACCCGCGTGTTTTTAGATGCAAGGCAATATTTCGTGCGTTCTGATTAGAATAAACAGTTTTGCTTACGCCGCGGGAACAGCTCCCACGTGACCCCACGCCGAGACGGCGCGTGACGTCACGTCACGTGCCGTCTCGGCGCTGCCCATTGGTCAGTCGCAGAGCGACGCTGCGACTGAATTCCAACCGGACGGAACTTGGTCGCAGGCCGTCTGCGGCTAGACCGACGGCCCTCTCCAGTCGCAGACCGACCGAATTCGCAGCGTCGCAGGCGATAATCGCATGCACGTGAAACGGCCCTTACCCTGGAGTGCGGTGATACAACGAAGTTCTCTCGTAGTATTGCCCTAATCCAGGTGTTCTGTTCTTCTTCATCCCGGTGAAACTTGAAAACGTGGTTTTTGGGACACGATTTGTAGTTAATCCGGCAACTGGGCACGCAGCACCTGTTAGGCATATCACGGCAGAAGCGTAATCCATGTTCCACTCTAGCGATGGCATTAGAACACCGTCTCGGACACAACCGCACGCGCAGCAGGAGGTGTAGGCACAGTCAACGTCTAGAAAAAAATGTGCGTTCGGAAGCATGTCGCGACATGCCGTGACTTTCCCCGAGGCAATGAAAGGAGTGTCACGTGTTTCCAGAACCGATCGCATTGTCGTCTCCTTCGTCCCCCACTCTGACTTCTCGGTACAGGTGGGGTTAACCATTGTGTACCTTCCTGGCCTCATCTTCAACGCGAGTGCGCCGCTCGTAGCTTCGAGACGTGCTGCACGGAACTTCTATGTGGGCCTCTTTCGCGCGACGTAGCTCAGGGGGGGAACGAACAGCCAGCAGGCCTTAAGTTATGCCTGCCACGGCTTACTGGCTACGGCGGGTAAGCAAAGAAGGGAAGGGGATGAGGGGCTCGTTATAAATATGACAGAAGCCAACAGCCACAGAAACCAAGGGGCACAGGGGATTTTTTTTAATTAATATATTTATTTTGTGGTGTTGATCAATTTAGAATATTACTGAATATGTTATCGCTTAAAGCTAATTGATAGAAAAGCAGAAGAAAAAACAACCACATGCCGCCGGTGGGATCCGAACGGGTTTTCCACAACGAGCCAAGTACCCTTATCACACGCATGTTTAGCGACGCTTTCTCGAAGTGCACTTTTCTTGAACGAATGACACTTTCGGTTCGCGCTGTCACACGACAAAGAAGTGTCATTTGGAAATGATGGCAGTGGCGAAGATGCTGTAGTACCTTTGAGAAATTAATTTGCGCGTAAATACCTAGAAAATACAATTTTTCGCAAATCTAATTACTCCAACTTAATTTTCAGACTTATTTCGACACCTGATTAAGTGTTAACTACAAAAAACGTCACGATCCGGGACAAGTAATGCCCCTGCCACACGGGCGTTTCGAATGCCTTCCAACCGAATGTCATTCGACTCGACTGCCGCCTTGTGGTGCTAGACGAATTTTTTAACAGCATTCGACTGAGATACATTCTAATTGGTGACGCTACGCAAATACATTCGAATTCTTGTGGGTGCCTCCCAAACTCGAACACAGCCCGCACTATGCGCTCTGACACACAGCCGTCGCCATTGCTTCGCCCCCTCCAGAGAAACGCCGGACTGTTTTGGTTTTGAGAATGTTGATTTTAATAATAATATAATGCCTTCATTCGTGTCATACACAGTATATAGCACTCAACGCCGGTTGTAGAAGCTGTCATAAATGTCAGCTTGAGAGAGCCGCAGGCCACCAAGCACTAGACAGCGCGGTACAGTGATATTGCTACTTCAAAAAAACACAATATGATGCAGTACACAATACACCCTGATCAACGAAATTCTTATCTTCTATAGTGGACTGTCATTCGGAAATGTAACATTTTCATGTGTATTGGTAACTTTTTGCTTCTTTTTTTAGGAAATATTTTTTGTACACCATAATTGAGTGCTTGAGGATCATAGTACACCACTGAACATTTACCGCGTAAGCGCAAAGCTTCCCCGCGAATGCACCGATGAGGACGAGTGCACTCCTTCAGAAAGACACCTGCGGATATCCCACTCTCAGGCAAGGCACTCCATGGTACTCTTGCTTGCATCGCTGTGTGCAAACTGCTAGTGGTCGTTTGCATGACATGAAACGCAAGCTGCACATTAGTTACCTTAAATAATCTCAATTTTGTACCGGTTGTACCCTTGCTTGTTTACACAGCGTGAACACTCTGCAGGAAGCGCCGATGCGACCGCGCGCCTTCGAAACCCTTGGTAGCTGGGTTGCGGACATCGCGTAGGACCGGCGCTTCTCGCTAATCGTCCCTCCTTTCTCCTGTGAGTTGAATACTTCATTTTGAATCAGTTTATCCAGAAGCATGTTCGGTGACCGTTCGCATTCATTGAAACAGCGTTATTTGTTATCCACAAGCGACGGCGACGACTGCTGCTGGCTGCTTTAAACACTGAGCGGCAGTCTGGGTCCTACCTGGCGCTTCCCGTTCAGCGCATGCGTGCACTCTAAAGTAAGCAACAGTCGATTTCAGGTCACTCTTTTACTTTAAATTATAATTGAACAAAGAAACGCAAACAATGGTATATGCACTTGTTTGATAACTACGTGAAAGAACCAAGAAACTATCCTAATTATCCACTGCACTACTTATTGGGAGAGCTGTGGTGGCGGTGTCTTATGTACGGGTGGGATTATCCTTACTGTGGTCTGTCGGCAATTGCTCCACCTGGGCCCCTTAATTTAGACAATATATTTCTGCCACTGTCCCGTAAAGCCAGTGCTCTCGAAAAACATCAAGAGAGCTTTTATCACTGCTGGCCCCTCAGTTCATGAACGCTCAGGCAACACGATGCTAGAGACTGCGTCCAACAGAACCTTCAGCCTCCTCAGATTGCACAGGAGTGTCACTCCCGACATAAAAAAAAAAGCGCGGAGAGTGCCACTATTCGTGGTCGCGCCAGTTCATGTAAGATACATTAAGTTCCGGATACGAAGTCCGTCATTTAGTTTATTTATTTATTTACACAATAATGCAGACCATTTCCTTGGGTCCGAACAGGAAGGGCACAAAGATATAAAATACAATGCAAGAGCAATCTGTGAGGAGTAAAAAAATGTGCACAACAAACAAAATTGGAGAATATGCCTATACAGTACTTAAAATACGTCATGAATTGCCTTCAGAAAGTCACCTGCGGATATCACACTCTCAGGCAAGGCATTCCTGTCGGTAACTGTCCTCGGAAAAAATAATACTTTCACGGCGTATGACGCTCAGCTATGATCGCGGGGGTGAATTCGACGCGTTTGTAAAAACTGTACATAGCGTAGCGCCGATAAAAGAGCTAGTTCTGTTAGCGGGCGCCATTTTCATTGTTTTCTATTTGTTTCTGCGAGGACCGTCCGTCCCTTTCCTTTTTTTTTTACGAGGGGCGGCAGCTGCGGCGGTGCGCGCTGTGCCCCGAAGCAGTGTTCCCGCTTCGGAGGGGCGGTCGAGGCTCGGACGCTGGACCGCTCCCACTCCCCGGCGTTTCTTGGAAGAGAGGCTCTCGCACGTGTTCGTCTTTTCTCTGTGTGTTTACGTGTTTTCTGAGCGTATTTGTGTGTTTGTAACTGTGAGAGTGTCAACTTTGATACAGAGCAGATGCCCTTTGTGGGGCCCAGAAAAAGAGCGGAAAACGAGCGAGACGGTTTTTTTTTTTCAGTGCGGTAGTGTGTGTCCGAGCGTGTGCGCGTGCGGTTCGTTGAGCGGAACGTTGTTCTTAGTGTGTGTATAAGTAGGCTTTGTACATTGAGTATATATTAAACTTGCATATTCTTAAGTGTAATTTATAGTCCGTCTTTCTATCTACATATATAAATATTCCTTCATTGTATATTAGTTAGCCGAATAAGCTAACATACTTCAGAAGCGGCATTCTTCAACCTGCGCGGCATTATCCACCTGCACGGCATTCTTCAACTTGCGGGGCATTATCCACCTGCACGGCATTCTTCAACTTGCGCGGCATTATCCACCTGCACGACATTTTCAACCTTCACGGGATCTTCAACCTTCAAGCAAACCTATGCAAGTGTGAAGAACGACGAGATCGACTACCCCCAAACTCGACGAGCGACGATGCTCTACGGAACAGCGGGACGTGAGTGTGCGAACTAAGCGAATTACCCCGAGCGGACTGATCACGTTCGTCGCCGAAATTGAACAATTTTGGCTAGTGAACGAAATTTCTGTTTCAAGAATAACTGTGCAGACATTTCAATGTGTACCTAATTTTGTCGAACTACCCAGTGTTTACGTTGACGAGATACAATTGTGCGTAATCTTTCTTGTTACTTTGTGTTTCGCCTATGTTTGTTGTTGTTTTAAGTTTAATTTTACTCGAGCTAGTGCAAATCGCCTCATTTTGTTGTGTGCTTAACGTGTGTTTTGAGAGTTTTCTGTTGTTTGAATCAGAGTGTGACCAATGTGAATTGCTGATTGTTGAACTGTAGTTAAAAGGAGAGGCATGGCTGAAGGAGAGAGTGCGCCTTCTATGGCAGATTTGTTAAAGATGGTGAATGAGAAGAATGACATTATCAATGAGCTTCTGCAGAAATTAAGCATACCACCTCAGCCAACCGTCTCGACATTCCAGATAATGCCCGACATGAGCAAATCAATCAGACTTCTCCGCAGACAGAGACTCAGAATCTGCCAGCGATTGGCTCGAAATTCTAAATGGGACGGCGACTCTACACAATTGGCCTCCAGAATTTAAGCTCGAAACAGCTAAATCACATCTGTTTGGACCGGCATTAGACTGGTACCGAAGCCGTCGAGCGCGCATCAAGTCATTGAAGGAGTTCGAAGACCTATTCCGCCGGACCTTCATAAGCCAGTCGAGCGCGGCAAATCGATACCAGCGAATGAAGGAACGCGTGCAACAAAGAAATGAGAGCACGAGCGTGTATTTTCACGCTATGTACGTTTGTGCGCCGAGGCCCACCTGGACTTCAGTGAAACGCGTGAGCAGGTGTTGATTGGCCTGAGGTCGAGTCAGCTGTGCTCAATGCTGATGGGGCGCACACACGACGATGAGGACGACCTCATTCATGACATCCAAGATTATGAGAGAGTGGAAAAACAGAGACAGGAGCGACGCGTACATGAGATGGGGTTTGAGACGAGCTACACACATCCCAAGCGTGTTGCAAGGCAAGGATACCCCGAATTCAGTTCCAAAAGGGCGTATACGATGAGGGACACGAGACCGCCCCTCCGGAATGACAAGGGAGAGCCCAAGTGTTACAACTGCAGCCGTTTTGGGCACATTTCCAGGGATTGTCCTGAGCCGAAGCGCGAGGTAACATGCTTACGCTGTGGGCAGACCGCGCACACCCAGAGGCACTGCGGGCAACAGATTACCGTAGTTGAGGAGCCCAGTACTGCACGGCGAGGGCTCCTGCTAAAACATGTGACAGTCAATGGGAAGGTGAAATTAATTGGGATGGTGGACACCGGCAGTTCAAGCTGCATAATGCGTGCTTCCGCTGCTGCCCGCTGTGGCGTCGAACTCAGGGCCGAGAAAAAACCGCTTTACGGGTTTGGAAACACAAACACCCCGGCTGCGCGCACCATTGGGACCTGCAACGCAGACCTTGAAGTAGATGGCGTCGTCGCGAGAGCTGCCCCAGTTCTTGTCGTCGCGGACGAGGCGCTATCCATTGATGTGATTATAGGAAGGACCTTCACAGAACTTCCGCATGTCACGTATGGGAGCGCGGATGGCTGCTTTCGTTTTTGGCACAGGAATCAATGCCCATTCACCCACCTCGAGCCAGCTCCAGCAGAGCGGCTGCGGCTCGTGACTTCGGAAGACGCCCAGCTTGAGGGTGAATCCGTCAACTGGGTTACCCTCACTACACACAGCGACCTAACGGGACCAGTTGTTGTAAGTCGTTTGGGGCAGGACCTGCTTGTCGATATGGTAGGCGGTGAAGTCACGCTGCCACTCTGTCCGATCGACAGCGGAAGAACGGTTATCAAGAAAGGACACCTTTTTGGGCGCGCGGTGCCGGTTGACGTAGCCGAAGCGGATCGAGGGTCCCCGAGCGATATGGAATTAGAGGAAGTGGAGGAAAAGAGCGTGAAGTGCGTTTGGTTTCAGAAAGACGACCAATTCTTGAGCATGAGGTTGACGTCGGAGACAGCGTCACCTCTGAACAGAAGGCAGAGCTGGTGAAGCTGCTCAACGACTATCGAGACTGTTTTGCGATGAGCCTCGAGGAGCTGGGATGCACAAAGGTGCTCGAGATGGACATCCAGGAGGTCCCGGGAAGTTCGCCAGTGGCAGTGCGTCCCTACAAGACGAACTTGGAAGAGAGAGACACAATGAGAAAAATCGTCCAGGAATGGAAGCAGCAAGGCATAGTGAGTGAGACCCATTCTCCGTACGCGAGTCCGGCGATTCTGGTCAAGAAAAAGAACGGAGAAAAACGGCTCGTGGTCGACTACCGCAGGCTAAACGCACAGACGGTTAAGGAGAAATATTCCTTGCCAAGTATAGACGACCAGCTCGAGAGACTGTCGGGAGCCAAACTGTACGCCGTGTTGGACCTCGCACATGGCTATTTGCAAGTGCCACTCTCCGAGAGTGCAAAGGCGAAGACTGCCTTCATAACTGACGAAACAGGGCAGTTTGAGCGCATGATATTCGGGCTCACCAACGCTCCGGCGGTTTTCCAGCGCCTCATGAACAGAGTTTTGGGCACACTCAAGGGAAACGTAGCAATGTGCTACCTCGACGACGTTCTGATTCCCGCCGAGAACTGGGAATACCTGATCATCAGATTGAGGAGGGTGCTAGAGGCTCTTAGAGGCGCAAACCTGACCCTGCGTCTATCGAAGTGCGCATTTGGAAGGGAAAGCGTCGATTTCTTGGGATTTCGCCTGAAGGGAGGAGAAGTTCACCCCGGAGAAAACAAGGTGCGAGCGATCTCAGAGTTTCCCGTTCCGACAAATGTTCATGAAGTGAGAAGCTTCTTAGGGCTGACGGGCTTCTTTAGAAGATTTATTCACAGGTACGCGCCCATCGCTGAGCCCTTGACACGGCTAACAAAAAAGCACGCGGAATTCGACTGGGGAGAAGAGCAAGATGAGTGTTTCTCAATGCTGAAGCGTTTACGTATACAACTGACCCAGTTCTTGCCCTGTACGACCCGAATGCAGAAACAGAGCTTCACACGGATGCCAGCTCAAAGGGACTGGCAGCCATGCTTTTGCAGCGAAGGGAAGGTGAGGATAAATGGCGGCTTGTGTATTGCGTGAGTAAGAAGACGACCGAAGCTGAAAGCAATTACCACTGATCAAAACTGGAGCTGATGGCCATTGTGTGGGCTGTCGACAGACTGCGGTCCCTCCTATTGGGAATACATTTCACCGTCGTGACAGACTGCCAGGCTCTCGTGTACCTGAACGCGCAACGCACGCAGAAGCCACAAATCGCCCGCTGGTACGACCTAATTCAGGAGTTTGATTTCTCTGTGAAACATCGACCGGGAACGCAGATGACGCATGTGGATTCCCTCAGCCGAAACCCTCTGGAACCTGCCGAAGACACCTTGAGTGCAATAATGGATGACAAGCTGGAGGTATTTGCGGTTGGGACATTCGACGACCAGATACTGACTATCCAGAGAGGTGACAAGGAACTGAGAGAAATAATCAAGATTTTAGAGAAACCGAAACAGGAACGCACGAAGGAAGAGACTGCAAGGGTTGACGGCTACGCACTCGACAACGCCAAACTTGTGAGAATCGACCGTGGAAGCCTAGTTGGCAGGTTCGTCGTGCCAAAGTCGATGATGAAGGCAGTCGTTGAGAGGTGCCACGACCTGCAGGGACATTTTTCAACTGACAGAACGGTTGCAAAAATCAAGGAAAAATTTTGGTTCCCTAGGATGCACCGATATGTGCGAAGGCATATCGCTCAATGTTTTGAATGCATTTACAACAAAGTGCCAGGAGGAAAGAGACCAGGACTTCTTCACCCCATCCCTTCTGGAAGGCGACCGTTCGAGGTCTTGCATATGGACCATCTGGGGCCTTTCGTGAGGAGTAAGGGGAAAAATCAATTTTTGTTGGTTGTCGTTGACAACCTGACCAAATTTGTGAAGATATTCGCCACACGAGACACGTCTGTGAAACATGTTCTTCGCGCTGTCGAAGAACTAATATATGAAAGGGGACTACCGGCGACGGTGATAACAGACCGTGGGAGTTGCTTCACATGAAAGGAGTTTGAGAAGTTTTGCAACGAGAGGACAATAAAACACGTTCTGAACTCCACTCGCCATCCCCAGGCAAACGGACAAGTGGAAAGGGTTAACCGCACTGTGTTGCCGGTCATCACAACATTGATTAGAGATGCTGACCATCGTGACTGGGATGAACGGATAACGCAAGCAGAGAGCTTCATGAACAATGCTGTAAACAAATCCACGAACAAAACGCCGTTCGAGCTACTGCATGGCTACAGGCCAGACTTCTACGCTGCAGCCTTGCAACAGTTAAACGCAACCACAGATCCGCGTGAAGACCCAAACGAACTTCGGGCTAACGCTAGAGCTCGGATTTTGAACGAGCAGCAGCAGAGCAAGCAAGCTTACGACCGCCGACACTTCCCCGCAAAGCTCTATGAAGTGAGGTGGTTTTTATGAAAAGAGCGCCTCAGCAAACAGGAAAACCGACGAAAACACAAGTGAGATACCGAGAACCGCTTGTAATAACTGAAGTCCTGCCGTCGGACACCTATCGAATTGCTGACTTGGAAAGACGAGGCAAGAAACAATTTGCGACGACTGCGCACGTGTCGCAGCTGAAGATATGGCCGATGACAGACAGCGGCACCAGAGATGACGACGACAGTACTTCGGACGAGGAAGATGAAGATAACGCGTGCGATGACGCGGGAGAGACCTGCTTGAGTGCTCGACCGCAGAGAACGCGACGACCTCCCGAAAGGTTTCAGCCAAACTAAGGAACAAAAAAAAAGAGAGAAAAAACTACCTGAACGAGTCAGGAAGTCGCATTTAACCAATGTTTCGTCTTCTTGTGCATCTAAATGAGTGCTGCTTTATACCGTGTCAGCAAAACAGTGTTTGATGTCTGTCCATATACGTGCATTGCAGTTTATGAAAATTGTACCCCCTGTGCTTGTTTGAGTGCTTTTGAATTTCTTTTTTCTTCTTTTGCGTGTGCTTCTGTTTAACGAGGGCGTCAAGCAAGTCAGGATGCCCGAGTGTTAGCGGGCGCCATTTTCATTGTTTTCTATTTGTTTCTGCGAGGACCGTCCGTCCCTTTCCTTTTTTTTACGAGGGGCGGCAGCTGTGGCGGTGCGCGCTGTGCCCCGAAGCAGTGTTCCCGTTTCGGAGGGGCGGTCGAGGCTCGGACGCTGGACCGCTCCCACTCCCCGGCGTTTCTTGGAAGAGAGGCTCTCGCACGTGTTCGTCTTTTCTCTGTGTGTTTACGTGTTTTCTGAGCGTATTTGTGTGTTTGTAACTGTGAGAGTGTCAACTTTGATACAGAGCAGATGCCCTTTGTGGGGCCCAGAAAAAGAGCGGAAAACGAGCGAGACGGTTTTTTTTTTCAGTGCGGTAGTGTGTGTCCGAGCGTGTGCGCGTGCGGTTCATTGAGCGGAACGTTGTTCTTAGTGTGTGTATAAGTAGGCTTTGTACATTGAGTATATATTAAACTTGCATATTCTTAAGTGTAATTTATAGTCCGTCTTTCTATCTACATATATAAATATTCCTTCATTGTATATTAGTTAGCCGAATAGGCTAACAGTTCATTGATTTACCGCAAAGATAGGCGACAGCAATTACAGCACCAAGGCGGCACCTTCACTACGGCGTCCCTCACAGCCTATGTAGCTTTGGGACGCTAAACCCCCATAAACCATAGACCTTGCAACGGCCCAAATGATTGTTGAGATTGGCCTTTTGGACACTTCCATTTCGTTCGCCCAAAAATTCTTCTCCAAGTATCCCATATCCCTGCTTTTGGCGTCCTTGACTATTAACTTCTTTGTATAAATTTTAATTTGGCTTCTAATCACGGGTCTAAATCCTGAGTTGACTAAGGTGGCACTCGGTGCTTGTTGGCATGACACAGAGACAAGATACGGCGCCCAAGAGACACAGTACACTGTTTATCACTGCGACATATTTCTCCCGGAATGTACCTTTCTTCTACATCTTGGACGTTGCAAAGCTTACAACTTGTCAAAAAGAATCACCGAAAGCATACTCGCATCCTTCCCAAGGGCCGCTGTCTTGCTAGCGTTTTCAATCGACACAGCCTACTCGCCCCCTCAAGCGACTTCAACAAACCCCTCAACCACCTAGCCTTTTCCGTCCCCTCTTTCTCTTCTCACTAGGCGCCTTTCTCAGTACACGACTACTGAACATGATTTCGTCAGGCACAGAGAAGGCTTCCCGCCGCATTGATACTTTTCTCTCTCCCACAAAGCCCTTCCTGCTCCCCCCTCCTCCCACAGTGTTGAAGCTAATCCTGACAACGGTTAACCCGACCGCCCAACCCCGCCGCGGTGCTCCCTCCGTCTACCCGCGTGCGGATATGCGGGGAAGGAAAGGGGAAAAGAGGAAGGAGGAGTTCAGGGTGAAGCAACCCGCGCTGGCAGTTTGCCGAACTAAACGGCCATGTGCCGGAAAACTATGCCCCATAAGGCGCTTGAACCAACGGTTCTCTGTCACGCTAGTGCAACGCAGTCACTAGCTGCGTGCTTTGTAGAAAGAATTTGTATATAGGCCGTTTCTGTATACACACATATCCTCGTCCATTAAATAGCATATTGGAAAGAACGAAAAAAAAGGCCCCTCGTGGCGTATGCGTTGCGAGCCCGCCTGGCACACAGAGGGCCTGGGTTCGAACCGCAATGCCGGCTGATGTCTTCTTTCGAATGGTGATTTTCGTGCTCACACGCACTGCCGACAGGCCCTGTACACGCCACTCATGTGAGAGCAAACGCCTACGCATTAGTAATTTCTAGCACCACTGGTTTCTGTCACAATAGACCCTTTCGAAAATTCAGCGCCATCTGGTGTGTGGTGCGCAAACCGCGGTGCCTCCGCCATTACTTGGGCATACGCCTGCCGGTATGCGCTCGGGCCAGATTGAAAAGTACGCGCGCCCGGCGAAGCCACAACAAGCGCAATTTTATTGTTTCTGCGTCCTAGCCATGTTCCTTGACATTGGCTCTCTGCACCAAGCTATAGTCGCGATGCCGGCATGCTGCTGTGTGCCTTTCTGCAGCCAGCGCGGCGAAGAGACGCGCACGGAAACAAGCTGTGTTACCAGAGCACGGAGCGCATGGAGTAGCTGCATGCTTCTTTCGTCTCGTCCGTGACCTGTTCATTTTCACATTAAAATAAATGATATAAGTATTGAAAGAGCAGCGAAAAGTTCCTTCTACCGTGTAGCCGCTCCGCTGTATAGTGAGCACAAAAAATAAAGGTGCCACCTTCGGCGCACTCGAGGACATGCATTCCGATGCTGGCGACTGCTTCGGCGCGTCACAAAATCAAAACGTAGCTCAAACGCGCTTGTTTTGGATTTTCAAGCATCCACGCCCATTCGTTGAGAGTTCCGTGTGCGCGAAGAAGAGCACGACGATGCGGCGCGGCGAGGAGCGCCGTCGTTCTCTCCGTTGCGAACATGCAGCAAACGACGGCGACATAGGCGGAATGCAGCAGCAGCAGCTGTGTGTTTTCGTTCGGTCAGGGCCTGTGCACTCTGGCTAAGGCAGGAGACACATGTCCGGCAACACGTCCGTCGCGCCGCTTCCGAACTGCCACACCACAGCAAGCAGGGACACACGCAGCGGCAAGCACTGGGCTTCTTCGATTATCCGCCTCTGGCAGCCCGCGGGTTGCTTGCGGGCTGCCCGAGCGCGCTCGATTTTCTCGGGTTGCTCCGCCCACTTCCGGTGGCTGCCCGGAACGCGTTCGTTTTTCTCTGGCTGGGCAGTTTCGGGCTGCCAGCCGGCGGCCAGACTCGCCAGGACGATTTTGTGCTGGCAGCGCTCGGGCAGCTAGCAGACGACAGAGAGGTGTACGGTAGCGGGAAGCTCGCGCAGCCATTTTTATATGGACTAGAAGGACCGCGGTTCTTCATGCGATGTTTTGCGCGATGCAGGCGCTTGTTTCGACTAGGCCACCGTGCATATCGACTGTGTCGCCTGCAATGGCAGCTTTTGCGGTAGTTCTCGCTGTTAATTGATATGTTTTGCGTGCGTATGCGCGATCATATTTCGATCGTCTCACCACCTCGCAAGCACAATTGCTCGCTTCATATTACGATTACGATCGCATACTTCTGATTCACAAAATATTTCGGCTGTTAATTTCGTGCGCCCGGCGGATATTGCGATGGTGTTCGAGGCCTTTCACGAGAGCAGCCGGATTCCAGTTTCGAGTACGCGTTCAGACGCGCGCATATATGCATGTGCTGAACGTGTTTTAGTGGTTTGGTTTGGTTTATGGGGTTTAACGTCCCAAAGCGACTAAGGCTATGAGAGACGCCGTAGTGGAGGGCTCCGGAAATTTCGACCACCTGGGGTTCTTTAACGTGCACTGACATCGCACAGTACACGGGCCTCTAGAATTTCTCCTCCAAAGAAATTCCAGCCGCCGCGGCCGGGATCGAACCCGCGTCTTTTGGGTCAGCAGCCGAGCACCATAACCGCTTAGCCACCGCGGCGGCTCGTGTTTTAGTGTTGGTTGATCGCGATACGGGAGCGTATGGTCTTCATTGCGTTTGGCGCAGTGCAAAAGTGGATATGCTTTGAAAAACGCTTGACTGAAACATATGTCCTTTATTAAAAGCCCTCACGAGCACATTGCTCGAGACATCTCTGCGAGCATATATGTGGCCACACAGTTGTCGCGCGCCGACCAAGTGCTGATTCTGTCGTCGCCAATTGTTGTACAGCTTCATGCTCGGGCCTTCTGCCACATATGCTCAAAATATCTGAGAAGTACCGCAGCCATGCACCTCCTCGCGTTTGGCTCATTTAAAAAAAAGAGATAAAAATGAGCTCTAGCGCTGATCGTCATGCAAACGCATGCACGCAGAACGTGAGGCGCCGACACGCAGGGCTTTATTGTAGCGCCTTTCATTCCAGTGCCAGTTCTATGATATAAAGCTGTATTATTACAGAAACGATACGCAGCTAAATTTATACAGTGCACGCGCTTGTTCTAGGTGGACGTTCAACAAGCTGATATGCGCTTTTGCCGAGATTATGCGTTCCTTGCCCGCAGCAAAAGCCGGCGGCCGACAGAGTTGAACGAAACGTATCCCAATTCTATTCTGCTTACAGCTTACAGGAAGCAGGTTACGAGCGTAGAAATCGCAACGACCACGGCAGAGTCCACCAGGGTCGATCGTCGGCGGTCATACCAGTCTTACTGCGTAGTAAGCAAACACGCAATAATCCGAGAGTACGGCTTCCCGTTTGATAAACAACGCACGGGCAGTTTTTCCGTCCTATGTGGTGTCGACTGAAACACGTTAGATTGCGATTGCTCATCGCATGCTTTTGAGGATTTCTTGAAGCTTACACAGTGCACCGAAGGCATACGCTCGCGTTGTCGTTGCCGATGTATACGAGTGCGAGCTTGATCAGCTGCTTGCTCTGCAGTCTGCGGCACGCAGCCCTCAATAACTGCAAGTCGTTGTTTTCGATACCAAGCAGCCTATTTCTGCCTTTCGCGTGCGTAGCAATGAGACGCAGCAGAACGCGAATCTAGAGAGAGAGAGCATCTGCCCTCCGTGATCCGCGACTTGCTTGCCGCCGTGATTGCTGGTGATTGCCGACGGGCTGGTTCCGGTGGCCGCCAGCCCACGTGACCGTGATGCGTTTTCCTGTCAGAGACGAACTTGCGGGCCGCCAGCGGGCTGCCCGAGCGTGGTTAATCGAAGAGGCCCACTGCTGGCTCGCTCTACCCAAGCTCCGCCCACAACCGGTGTCGCACTTCGCCGCAGCGCAGCAGTGCCCGAGCGCTGCTTGGCTTGGTGTACAAATATTGCAAGAAAAGACGGCATCGCCTTGTTATCAGAAAGACTGCCAGCTATACTCGAGCGGCGACAAAGCATGCCAGCTGATGTTGCGGGCTTTGGGCAACGGCACCGCTCGCGGGCGCTCCGGGCGAAGAGCTCTGCGGCTGCCTATCTGCCGTGGTCGTCGCTAGGCCTATAGCCTGCTTCGCATCGAAGCGGCAGGGGCCGGCGCTTCGGAAGTCGCCTGCGCTATAATTGAAGGCCTATTCTTCACTCCGCTTTGCTGTCAACAGCATAATCTCACAATAAAATAATAGTATGGTCAATTTCTACGGCGCCTTCAGCAGCGGAGCTAGCGGGCGCCAGTCGAGCCGGACCCCAGCGTCGGGCCAGCGGCAGCTTCGAGGCGGTTCTCGCAACAAATTCGCTCGTACCAGAGTTGTCACTTTTACCAGCAACTCGGTATTGACCAATGACCCAGAAAAATGATATATTTTCTCATTTCCCTATCACAGGGTTTATTATTTACGTCGAGAACACTCATTAGCTCGTTTTTATGACGCCGGCAGGGGATCAAGGCTGGCCGGCCGGCAGGCTCAGCTTACTTCACGTTCGCACAAGAAAATACAAAACAGCCATGCTACCAGAAAGGATGCTTGCTAGATTCTAGCAACGACAGCATGCCTGTGCTAGAGTGGAGCTTTCGGCAACGACACCGCCTGCGGCAACGCCGGGCGACGAACTGCGCGCTGGTCCCCGACTGCCCTAGTCGTCGCTAGGCCTAGATCGCTGATCGAGCGCCCGTATCCGGATCCACACGCATTTCGCCCTGCAGTGCGCCTGCTCGTAGTCGAGTCCGGTCCAAGTGTTGTTAGCCCTCCTTTATCGACAGTAGATTCGACCTGCAGGGTGACACGGCAACGCGCACTGTCGACGGATCGCAGTGATACCGACTTGTAGCTTCGCTGAGAGGTGCGGCCGGACGATAGGAGTCCAAAAGCCTTTCCGAAAATCCGCCCGGGATGACAGTCAGGTCCCTCGACCACTGCAAATTTTCCGCCATCGCTTTCACAAACGCAACCAGACATGCCACAAGGTGGAAACTAGTGCAAAGGCCGTGCAGAGCGCTATAGCTGCGCGTCTTCCAGCCAAAGGTGCCCAAAATATGGCGCACGACGCCGACGAAAGTTGCTAATGATGATGCCTGCCGAGTTGCCAGACTGAATTTTCTAAAGGGTCTATTATCGCTCGTCAACCGGCTGCCTGGCGCAAACCGCTAAGGTACAGGAGCCGCTTTACACTTCCCTGTGGCCTAAAAGCGAGCGTTGGACAGCATTGATTTGTTAAGGTCGGTGAGCCCGTGCGTGGTGCGCGTGTGTCGATGGGTCGGTCATCGAGAAGGGACTCAAAGGGTTGATGGGTTAAAACAAGTATTTACTTAAAAGCAGAGAAAAGCACAAAAAAATTAAAAACGAACAGCAGGAGTAGCAGAAACTGTACACAACACGAAACGCGACAAGCAGGAGACGGCAATACAAAAATACAGTCATCCAACCGTAGCGAACAACAAGAAGGCGTACAGAGCATTAAAAGTAGGAATATACAAAGCGTTACAGAGGTAGGAAAAGGAAAAAGTCCGGCGGACAATTCACATACGGGGCCGAGGCGATGACACAGGTTCGGGTAGCTGTCGATGCGGCGATGTCTGAAAGGCGGCGGGCCTTGCACGATGGAACGCGCGTGCCTCGGCGCGGTAATTCGGCCCTCCACTCCCGCAGGCACACCACCCAACCTGTTTAGCTGCCTGTCTCCTCCCGACTGTCCTCAGCTCCCTGCAACCCGGACGGGCCTCATTTCTCAACGCGGCGACGACGGGGCAGAGGGGTCGCATTAACCCGCGAAGCTCCACCAGAGCGCTGCGCGGTACGGGAGGACAAGAGGGACAGCCGTCGCCGAGTCGGCCAGGCCTGCACTCTCCACTTTCAAAAAACAGCCTACCCGCACCACCACTTTTGAACTTTCCAGGCTTCCTGGAACTCCAGTGTCGGCTTCGTTTGCCGATGGCCGAGCTCGGAGAGAGACCTTGACGGACCCCCAGCAACAGCCACGGGCCTGTTACTGCGCTATCTGAACGCTCCCTCTGCTCTCTCCTGATGAGACACGTCCCGCTGGTCTCTGACAGTTTCGCACTGCTTCGGGAACTGAGTCTCTGTCACATCTTTTGCGTTGCAGTTCTTTCGAGCACAACAGTGCGCGTTCTTCAGTGGACACGCAGTTCGGCAGAATCCACCGAGGCGGCTGGTTGCGGATTTTTTTTTCTCGCCTGCCACAAAATGTACTCGAATTAAATTTATAGTTTACAAGCAACGAAGTTGGTGTGTATTATGCGCCATTTTATATATTTTTATGCGGACGACCTTGATCCTTAATTTAGGTGTGAATCTGAGCAAAAAGTCACTTTCTGCGAAATTTCGAAGTAATTTTTTCAAGTAAATTTAATTTATTTCTAGGGCAAGCTGCAGGGAAGCGTACAAATTATTGTGGCTGAAGCTTTAGCGACGTTTATGTAAAAATTTTCTTTACGTGCGGCATTTTTGCCTTTTTAATTAATTAAGAAAACACGGAAAATTCTTGCATGGCTTCATTCACAAATTATGATGAAAGAACAAATCAAGAGAAATATTCTCAAAATCTCTCATTGTACCCTGGTTCACATATCATTTAAATATTTTATACTCCAACTTCTCCTTTTCGCCGAAACTTCAAATAGCGCTCACGAAAGGAAAACATTTTTTTCGAGAAAAATACTTCACTCAAACTGCATTCGCATAACAGCCAACATGCCCAATTTGTTTCTTCAAAACAATCGCCGGTGGTCACTTTTGCCGTCAGCGACGTTTCGCGTGGAATCTTATGAACGGACGACAGCGTGAGTGACGCAACGCGGTCTTCGCCGGAGCACGTCGCATCGCGGACGGCCGGTGAACGAGGCGTCCAGCTGCTCCGTCGAAAAGGTGGTTAGACAGCCATTGACAATAGAGCGGGCTTTGCGCAAACAACAGTTTCACACCTTGGCCGGTGCTAAGCTCTTCATCCTATCGCATCCTTGCCGCCAATTCATGCTGAGCCCAGCGCCCATGGTGTGCGCCGTGCTAAACTGTGTGTTCATGGGGCCACGCCAGATTGCTGTCCGACGGCCTTCCCAGAAGAGTTTTCGCTGTAGAACACACTCCTGCCGCGCACTTGTCTGCCGCCAGCTCTTTTCTTTCCGCGTGGAAGTACACCAGGAGACACAGCACCCAGAAATGGCACGGCTACCCAATAAACAGTCTTTCCACCAGCGCTTATTCATGAACGCTGCATCATCGAGCGCTTCAGTCAGCGAAACGCACGATTTCCAGCAAGTTTTGAGGCGGTTGCACGTACACGGCGGCGTCAGCGACGAAGAACAGGGCCACTATACTTTTTGAAGACTGCTTTATTTATTTTTGCTTTTAAATCTCATTGATTCGCTGGCTGTTCAATCTAACGTAAATAGCGGCCATCCAGCCCCATTGTGGCCAGGCATGTACTTCTGGCAGTACGATCATCCCGCACGTCCCCATGCTCGGCGCCAGTAGCGCTGCACCGCGGCTGACAGGGCTGGACGGTGGGAGAACCAGCATGCGTATTCAAAATCTAGAACACAACGCGGGTTTCGCGACGAGCGCGGAAACGCTCGACCAATCGGCACCAGTTCCATAACAATATGACACACGCGAACGCAAGGATGCAGCCAAACACGCGCTTCCGACGCCAAAGAAACGCACGCGAACGCCGCGCTAAACACGTATACAACCTGCCCCAGGCCGACAGAGTGTGCTGCGGCTGGCGGAATGTAGGCTACGATTCTACCTAAAATGCGCTCTACGCCGGTCCTGGAAAGCGTTTCATGCTGCGCCTCCCCTCTCGGTGACAACATAGAGCGCAAGCTTGTTTCTTCTTGAACCATTGCCGTCTTCCAGATCAACAAGGCAAGCTTGCTTTTCTTTTACAGCAGTAGTTATACGATGGACTTCCTCAGGGTCGACGGCATTACCGATGCGCAACATGACGCGCGTCGAAATGAACACATGTGGAGCAAGCCCATAAGGACAATACTTTTCACCAGTGAGTTGCCACCACCGCGGAGGAGGAATAAACTATTTAAATAAAGCACTATAAAAAACTGCAATCGCTCCGCCAAGGCCTGTCGCCGTCCGCCGAGTTCGAAGCACTCCAGGAGGATGAGAGTAGTGTAAGGGAAAAAAGAGGTGCTAATAACAGCATTACACCAACATAAAATGTCTTCTGTATCTACATGTCCTCATTCCCCCCCCCCCCCCCCGCCCCGAAAAAAAAAGTTTTGCGCCAGCCTGTAGGGCAGCCAGGACAGCGAGCTGCATCACCCCATGCAGCGGGAGACACCGTAACACACCACAGAAGATGGCCAAACACTTAAAACATCTGGGATCTGCACCCCTTACTCTGCAAAGAGCAGTGCACAACGCCCCCAAAGTTCAGAAGACCACTCATCCAACTAATGACTCACCGAAACATGAAGCTTCGAAGCTTGTGAAAGCTGGAGCCAACGTAATACTCCGCTGCGCATACGAACGGAAGAAAAAATTAGCTTCGACGCAACTATGCAAAAAAAGCACCCCTGCGTGCACACATGCACGGAAAAATCACGCGTGGGCAACCAGCTGTAACAACGTTAAAACACAACAAAACTTGTCAGACTTCACCACACTCGTACGAAATCATTCGCAGTATTAACAGAGAACCAGGAACTGAGCGCCTACGTTTAAATTAACAGAGTGTCTAGCGTTCCGTCCAGACGGAACATTTGCTGCCGCTGCAGTTCCGTCCAGACGGAATATTTAACAGTGTCTAGCGTTCCGTCCAGACGGAACATTTGCTGCCGCTGCAGTTCCGTCCAGACGGAATATTTAATGCACCTAGAGTTCAGTCCATACAATAGACAGTTTTAGTTTCACATAAGTAGAAGCTATATGTACGTAGAGTGCTTACGGGTCACCGGTGCGCATGCGCAGAGCGCAAAGTGTCTGCGTGAGTCGCATGGACGTACGTGAGATTCGGATCTTTGCGTTGCGGTCTTCACGTTGCTTGCGTACGTGGCGTTGGCAAGATGGCGGCGCCCTGCCCGCCCGCTTCTCAACGATAACAGCTTCGTCGCTGATCCCTCGACGTGGTATCGTGTTGTAAACTGCTGTATTTGCCTTCAGTTGGTCCATTCTTGCTTTCGCATGAAGTTTTAGGTGAGAACTGGCTTTTGTTTTCCAGTTAGAAATCCATTTCAGCAGCTATTAAGCCTGACTGAGAAGCGTTTGTGGTCGTCATAGCAATGAGTGTGAAACAAAATTAGTTTTATTTATCTGTACTAGATGGCGCAACATGCTAGCGCATTTTTTAGGTTCTATGGCAGATCTACAGTTTGCGTCCCGTACGTGTAGCTAAAACAGTACGAAGCGACACGAGCGTACGCTACCTAGACTGCTCACGTTTACGTACGTGAAGGTTCTACGTACGTAAAACTAAAACTGTCTTATGTCCGTACTGTCCAGACTATACGCCTAGTGCATACCGTCATAAAGTGTACAAACATTTGTTGCTGCACGCTTTTATTGCTTTTATTTTGGTTCAGTCGACGCTAGAAGCGCTGTCACACACCAGGCGGAACAGGATTGCCACTTTTTTAAACGGACATTCAAAAGTCTGCAAGCAAACTGGGTTCCCAATCCCTAACACCAACTTTAAGACCGTCTGGACATAACTCTTGTGGCAGATAATGCTGGACGGAACTGTATGGTGTCAGATACAGTTCCGTCTGCACGGAACCCCATCGCTATAAGCAGTTCGAACTTTAGCGCAAATTGTAGTTCCGTCTGGGCGGAACTCTAGCGCAAATTGTAGTTCCGTCCGGACGGAACTCAAGTGCAAATTGTAGTTCCGTCTGGACGGGACTCTAGCCACAGCCTTAAATTAAGATTAATCGATTAACATAAACGAACACGCATCGGCAAGCCAGGGAACTACACAGTATAGGGTGCCCAATTTGTACCCTACAATAAAGCATGAAATGCAACATCCGGTTGAAAACACCACTCAGAAGTGACCACAACAAACTCCGTCAAGTGTAAAACGCGCTAGAAGGCAGCGGCTGCATAAAGAAATGAAAAAGTCATCTGGCTCGAGCTCACAATTTTCGATTACACGGACCGAGGTAACGACCCTACCGCAGGTCATAGACGATCGACAAAATACCAGAAGCAGTGGTACCATAACGGACAATCACTTTGCAGAGCGGCGATGCGGGCGCTAGAGTTGCGGTTTACTCCATCCACTCTCTCGGAGTGCCTATAGAGGGCGCTAGCGGCTGCCAGCGCCTAGAGTTACCAGCGCCTAGCGATGACGACTAGCTGTCCTGTGTCTATTCATATATTTTCACGTGATAGCATGCTTCGTGCGTCCAGTCATGCATTTCTTCGCTCACGTTTGGACGCCGGAGCACGTGTCATGGGCTGAGCGACATTGTGAGCTCTCCCGCACTGATTTTAAAGAGCAGCAGACCTGCGGCGCTCAGCGTTCCTCGCTGCTGGACGCTCCGCCGCGCTCGCACGCTGTTTTTCGGCTTTAGCGGCGCGCTCAGCCGCCTAGGCCACCCTACCTTCTTGTAACGTGGCGACAGAGTCGCGTTTATCTAACCTGTCCGGCTCCACTGCACGGCCACGGCTGTAGAACTAGTGTTCCCAAGCGTTTGGAAACGCAGATTGAACGGATGAAGCATGATCGCGGTTTGGTCGTTAAGAGATGTTATATGGCAATCAGAACACAGAGCAGTGTAGTGACGGTCGAGTGGCATCCAGCGTCGGTTAACAAAGCTCCAAGTGCAGTTCAGTCGGTGTTGTTTGAAATACCGCTCGAGGAGCTGTAACGGTGAAGTTTTTTTCCGCGCTGAAAACCATCCGGACGGATGGTTCCTACTTGATTTTTGTTGTCGGCTATGGTTTTATTGGAACGCTGATGGGTAGTTCATTTCATGCTTGAAGCCCCCGTGTGATGTGCACTAGTCAGCGCAGGAACCCAAGGAGCAGTGCACGAACCCAAGATGGTCTGATTAGAAGTGGAGCCCTTCACGACGGTGTCGCTCTCAGTCTACGTCCAACTTTGGGTCGTTAAACGCTACTCCTTTGCTATGTTGCGGGGCCGAACCACTACAGCCATGGTCACAAGGGTTTCTGTCTCGCGGTTGTGCAGAGCCTATACTCCGTTTCATACATAGCAGTCAACGCAGCCAAGGCTGCGGCGCCTGTTTGCGCTCCGCGTCCGCATCGTAATGTAGTGCGTCGAAAGCAAAAATTGTAATGAACTCAAAATTAAAGTAAATGTTGGTTGATATTGCAGTATAATGATAACGGTGTTTTATTTTGCAAAAAGATTGCTTTTTCTTTTATGTTCTACAAAACAGAGTGCCTTAGCTTTTTTTTTTCGGTCCCTCCTGTATCAGGTTTTCGCAGCTAGGCCGGCCGCGCAGACCGGCCGGTCCTGTCGTCTGCTTGAGTTGTTCACCTGAAGTATTTCCTTCCTCCGAGACCTGGTGCGCTGTTCTCTTTTCTGTAAAAATCACCGACCGTACAACCGCTGTAGGCCACTCACATGATACGCGTAGCAAGTGTTATATATACCATTCCATAACCTACAACACCAGTTTCTACACTCTTGTGAGTTGTGGCAGTAGTGAAAAACAACGATAGTAGATTACGATCGAGAAAATGGACAACTTTAGTTAAAAAGATGATATTTACAAAGGTTAAAAACATGAGAGCGGATGTCAACAATTAAATGCCAGCCACAACGTTCACTCACGCTGCGCTTACATCTCATTGGTGTGCAAGAAGCCCAAATTTTTACTCGTTACCGCGAGAGGACGATGACGAGCTACTGTGTGGAGAACGAACAGCGAGCTTCGTCAACCTCTTTGTGCCCCCTATTCAGGAACCATGGAACCTGGTCGTCGGCTTCTCGCAATACAGAAATACAGAAATGGTGCTCCGACTGGCTCATGCAGCTTAATATTTCGAAATGTAAATGCATGCACATATCAGGCAAACGTTCCAGTAGTAATTTCCAGTACTCCCTGAACTCTGTGGCGCTGTCAGTAACGAATTCATACAGGTACCTTGGCGTCGAAATAACGAACAAATTAACATGGTCAGACCACATTATCAAACTTTGCGCAAGCACTTCCAGGTCACTTGGCTTTATCCGAAGATCACTATCAATGTCCCCTCCATCAATCAGACAACAAGCATACGAAACATTCATTCGCGCTAAAATGGAATATGCCTCAGCAATATGGAACCCTCACCAGGCTTACTTAATACAACTGCTCGAAGCTATCCAGAATCGGGCAGCGCGCTTCATAACGTCGCAATATTCGTCTCGACACAGCGTTACCAACCTAAAATCGTCTCTTGGCCTTGAACCATTAGCACTCCGCAGAAAAATATCAATTCTTTGTCTTTTACACAAACTATACTTTAACTTCCCTGCACTACACCTAACTTTGTTATCTGCTCCCTTACGCTCATCTCGCCGATTATTCAACTCCCTCAGCATTCAGCGGTTGCACGGTTCATCCAACACTTTCAACAAATCTTTCCTTCCCATCGCCATAGAAGAATGGAACAATCTTCCTGATACCGTTGTCATCGAAACTAATCCCGCCAGATTTAGGCAGCTAATAACAAACCACTGGAACCAACTATAGCTACTTCCCTCGCGATGCTCTGCCTACAATTTGAACTGCTTGTGCCATTGCGACCCCCCCCCCCCGGGCCCCTCCCCCCCCCCCACAAGTGTTTTCCCACTTATTTAATTTCCGTACATTTTAATGTTTAATTTTATATACTACTGCTTTGCCTTATATATTCTGTACTATTTGAATTACCTGACGCCAATTGCACATCAAACTTGTTATTTTTTGTTATGCTTTTCTATGTTTACATGCCTTTGTATGACCGTTTCACACCACTGTCTTTCCCCCCCCCCCCTTATGTAATGTCCCAGACGGGACCTTTAAGGGTTCAATAAATGATGATGATGATGATGAACTGCAGCGGCAAGTGCGCTAATATACGACACCACTTGTTGCGTTCGATGACCTGCGCAGCGGAATCTCTGCTCACGGCCCAAATATACAGCTTTCAACAATCCCCATCTCACCGCACTAGCTCACACCCATAACACACCAAATCCAACATCTAATATAAAACATTGCTACGAACGGAAGCACTTCAAAGAATTTTCATTGTGACAACAGCTCAAAAGTGGAGACTTCCCGAATCAGACGCCGCTCACTTTAAAGGGGCCCCGCGATGATTTCCTCAGTACCAGTTAATATCATTAAACAGATTCGTCATGTTTTCCAGAGACCAGAGTAAAAAGAATTATTGAAATTGGAGCATGCAAACGAAAGTTATTCCACTGGCTCAGACGAAAACGCACTTCACTCGCCCATTTCACTCACCCAGTACCGAGACTGGGCGCTACCAATCAGAAGCGCACCTAGCGCACACGCAGCGGAAGCATGCATGCAGTTGTTGCTTTGTCGGGCCTGTAGACAGCCGCGCATTTTGACGGCGTCTTCCCCCCGTGTACGCGACGCCGTAGTCAGGGCAGGGGCGACTAACAACAAAGGAAGCTCCCCGAAGTTTCTTTTTTAGTCGGACTTAGCCCCCCTCCCCCCCAAGCTCAACTCCCGTCTCCTGTCCGGCCTTTCTCTTCCTTGGGCAAGGTGTACCGACTGGCTTTTTTTTTTTTCGCTGCTGTCTTGGTATGGTTATAGTACAGTGAACTAGAAGTTATAGTGAACTAGAATACTTTCTAGTGGCGCGAACGGAAGGGAAATGGGCGCTCTTGACCACGGCCGGTCTTGACGCGCGCGCTCTCTCGCTCTCTCGCTCTCGAGAGGAGAGAGCGCGCGCGTCAAGACCGGCCGTGTCTTGACACGCCGGACGCCACTGACGGCCGCTGGTGGCGCTGCAGATCTCTTTTCTAGGACCGCGCGCGCGTCGGTCGAAATCTTTGCGGCTTTGCGTTCGGTACGTTGCGCACGTTTTTCTGCTTGTCGCCTTGAAATTTCACGTGTGTTTCGCGTAGCACCAACGAAGACGTCTTATATCTCTTCGAAAGCACCATGTGCAGTACGCAATGGCAAAGAGAAAGACGGACTCTCACTGTTTTGCTCCGGGATGCTGAAGCGGCTATCCGGGAGCATCCTTGTTTGCTGCTCCGAGGGACAAGGAGCATCGAAAAAAGTGCGAGCGGAGTTTGCGAAGACAGGACAAGCCTCTCACAGAAACCGCTGCGGTATGCGAGCACCACTTTGAGCCGCATTTCATTTTGCGCGTCTACGTTCATGTGATCAACGGCAGCAAAGTGCGGATTCCAGGCGGTAAGCCATCGCTGGCACCTGACGCGGTGCCTACGCTCTTGCCTGGTTGCCCGGCCTATCTTTCCGTAAAGCCCATGGGAGCAAGGACTCAGCGGAAAAGACCAGCTCCAGCAAGCGTGTCAACAAATAAGAAGAAGCGCCAGGATTCTGTCAGTAGCGCAGCGAACGACGACAATGAAATTGTGGACTCATCGGGAAGCGAAGCGTTCACGACTGGTCCACTTCGTAGTTTAGAAGTTTCCCCTGAGTACTGGTGCCGATTTATGTAAGATGGTGCCTCAAGTCTTTGCGTTGTGACAACAAGCATAGAAACAAGCCCTAGAATTGAGGTTGTACATTGGATTGGATTGGAAAACGTTTATTGTCAGCACTGAGCCCTAGTGGGCATTATACTAGGTGGCTTCGAGCCCATGGCTCTTGGCGACCTTGTGAGCCCACTCAGTGGCCCGGACTTGCGTCAACGGGTCTGAGCTGGCCAGTATAGCCTCCCACCGCTCTAGAGAAGGGACTGGTAGTAGGTCCGCCGGTGGCGGCGCCTTTTTGCAGCTCCATAAAATGTGGTCATATCCGGCTATCTCGCCGCATTGTTTGCAAGTAGCGTTGTATTGTGTTGGATACATGTGTGCTAGTCTCGACGGGCTAAAGAAGGCTCGCGTCTGGAGCCGACGCCACGTTACCTCCTGGCTTTTGTCGAGCTTTTTGTCTGGTGGCGGATAGATCCTCCTTTCCAGTTTAAACTGATTGGTGTATTCGTGAAATGATATGAATGCATCTCTCGTGAGATTTGGGGACATGACAAGGTTCTTTTGTTTGCTACCACGGGAGATGAACTGCGCGCACAAGTAGTATTCGTTAGAGGTGCGTTATGTAGTGACACTGTCGTGTGTTCGCTGACAGAAGCGGACAATGCGCTGCGAGGGACAGAGGGAATTTGTGTCTGCAAGGGAGCCATGCTAGACACAGACTTCAGTCAAATAACGGAGCGTTTGACAGAAAAACTACGGGCGGCAAGCATTGTGAGTGGGCGTGGTATTTTCAGCCCAAAATGTCGAGGAAAAGTATATCAAGAAGGTAAGTTCGGCCTCTTAGCCTTTTTTTTTAAGTACAACTGCGCTATATTATTTCCAGTCTATGTACATGTGATTCTTATGGTCACATATTTGAATTTGCAGGAACTCCTTGCGCTGAATGCAAGGGCCTTCGAAAGTTGCTCCTTACAAGAAAGTCACAGACGGCACGCACCAGAGCCAATCTGTCAGTGAAGAGAGCGTGTGCATTGCGGCTCAAGCTGGAAAAGGAAAGAACAGCTCGTCTGAGAAAATGCACCACCTCCATGGAAGAGCGGCTTGTCGCGATGGCGGCAAAAAACAAAAAGATTGCCAAGGAAGATTTTGCTGCCAGAGTCGCTAAGCTTCCTCCGAAACAGCGCGAAGCGGTACACCACGTATTTGAAGCGTCATCACGCAAGAGACCGAAAGGCATGAAGTACTCGCCACAGTGGGTTTTGGAGTGCATAGTGATCAAAATGAGGAGTGCAAAGCTCTATGAGCACATGCGAAAAGAGAACATACTTGCATTACCCTCTAAAACAACTCTTCGCAAGTATCTCAGTTGCTACAAGGCAGGCTTTGGATTCAATACAAAAGTTTTTGATGTGCTGAAACAAGCTACTAGCACCATGGATGAAATCCAAAAACGTAACATCTCAAAGCTGCTCTTTAGCTTTGCAATTGCCCAGCTGCCTAACAATATGCAGGTATCCTACTTAATGAAGAATTCGCGGCTGCTGGTCTGAAAATGCCGAATTTCGTACTACAATATTAGGCTTTAATTCCAAAAAAGGAGAAAGAATTGGTACTTGAACCGACGCGCGCAGCTAACGAGAAAAGCGAGAACCCGTGCGCCTGTCAGCCGGCCACTCTAAGGAACAGCGCGCCGCCAGTTTCTCGCTGATACTTGAGTTTGCCCTCTAAGAAGGCGGGTCCTGCACTGCTGGACAGAATGCACTGCCTGTAGTACCTGCCGTGGCCAGGATGCTTTGTAGTGTGCGATCACTCGTCCGATATCAGCCGTAGCTAACGCCAGTAAATGATGAGCGCTTCCGCAGCTAGTGCAGCCGTGAAGGCAAGCTCAATTTGGAATTTAACGCGTTCTAATGCAGGTGCAGCTCCGAATAAATCTCCATAAGGAAGGAATCGCCGTTTTGCACTAAATAAGCGCGCACAAGCATCGGTATATGCCAGATAATAGCCGGAATGCATTGAAACGTCTGCTAGAGAAGGTTGCAGTGGCGCCACCTCGCGGCGTCAATGCGAAACGGCGTGCCTGGGCGTCGCCGTTCGCGCCACTAGAAGACATTCTAGTTCACTATAGTATGGTCACGGCCGGTCTCGACACGCGCGCTTTCTGTTTTGAGCCAACGTTTTTTGAACAGCGCTGGCCGCCACGAAGGTTTGAAGCGGAATGGAAAGTGTCGCCCCTACACTCTTAATCTGGTTCCACTTATGTTCCACATAAATTGAGTTAGCTCACCAGTTTCACTGGAACAAGGGGGACTTTATCTGGATCACACTTAATTATGTGGAACCATAAGAATTTTTCATTTATATTTGTTTTTCTTTATGTGGAACAGGCCGTCCCGCAGCGAACCATGCAGGTTTAAGTGGAACTTGCTTGTTGTTGAACTTATTTTGATCCGCTTATTTCTCACACGTTCCACATAAGATCTCAGACCGCACGCTTGAGAATTTTCTGCCTTGCAACCTTTGTCTACACCCCGCAGTGTAATGCACCACGAGGATACTGTTGTTATGGGTCAACGCGCTGCTATATTTGTGTATACGCCACCAGAATCTTTTTCACTTAGATTTGTGGATCGATTCGGCCTCGCCATACCATCAACAATAGCCACGGTCAGCTTCGTTGGAAGAGCGACTGTCCCGCAGATAATGGTGGTCCCGGGTTCGCTTCCTGTTCAGGACAGAATTTTTGAAGCGAAAGCTTTACTACGCCAGCAGCCGAGCAGCCGAGCACCATAACCACTAAGCCACCGCGGCGGGCTAAACTGATTATTGGCTGAGAGGCCACCTAACCTTTTAACTAACCAGCGACGCAGAGTCGAAGGCTTCTCCAACTTCGGCACTGGACGCGGAGATGGTTTCAACTGAGATGGAGCGCCGGAACACTGACTTTGTGATCAGACTCAGCGAGTGTGACGACTCGGCTACGCGTGCATTTCATCGACGCTTTACCGACAATTCGTTCGGCAGTGTGCGTGGCGTTTGTGAACGTAGCCATGCAAAGGAAGCTTTAGCTTCTCACCATGGTTAGCCAAAGTTTAAACCACAGCTAATTATTCTTGAAGCGTCGCATTTTTTGCCTATTTTTTATTATTGCTTTTGCCCCGTGCTTTCGCTGAGTGTTTTGAGGACGTCTGCCGCGCGAAATCATTCAACAAGGAGCGGGATAGATGATGACCTTTTACCGTCTTTGAGCGTCACATTGTGCTCTAGCTTATAAACGCCTTTTATGCACCCACGGCCGCAGCACATAAAAGGCCCCCTATACGCAATAAGCAGGGCGTCTTGCAACTTCTCGTAACATTTTAGTATAGGATGTTAAAACATCCATTTCGTATTTTAAAGTTAAAGAGTTCCATATCATTGCAGCAGAAAGCTTGAATATTGTACAAATCCGTTGCTTCACACATCCGTCAATGCGACCGTAGTTTTCTTTTTATTTCAAACGTATACCACGATACCCACACCTAAAGCGCAGCGGGGACCGGAAGATTGCAATGCGTGACCATTACGCTCAAAACGGCAGAAATATTAAAGAGCCACTGACGCTCTTTCCAAGATCGCGCCACTGAACCATGGCAGCAGCGTGCGCATTTAGGTGGCCGCAAAATGCTAAAACAGCCCTGTGCTACGCAGTGTTAGTGCATGTTACTGAGCCCAGACGGCAGAAATCACTTCCGCGCCATCACAAAATCGTCAACACCGCCCGCACACACAGCCCGTACGGAGCTCGATAGTATGACGCAACTAACGTTCGTGTGCGTGCAACGGAACCCGCCATGACCCGCGCCGACGGCCCCGGACATGCAGGAGCCCGAAAAACATAACACCATAGTAGAAAAGTTCCTCCCTTTCTCGGAGCCACTAACACGACCATAGCGCCACCGCTTCGTCAACTGAGGCGCCCGCAGCGCTGATACAGTATCTCTCGCGCGCGCCACTGGCGGCAAGCTCCGTTAATTTTTGCGTTCATTTTGTATTCCGCACTACGCCGCGATATTTGAGTACCTTCCGCCAAGAGAGGACGCCGTCTCCTTTGGATCGCTGAAAATTGCTAAAGGTAGGTGGTTTTTTCTTATTTACTGTAAGGTTAATTAGTGGCGCATGTGTGTTTTGTGCTCCTGCTAGGTTAGTCATTATGCCGCGCCTGTGGGTTAGAGCAGGAACCAACGGTTGGAAGATTGAAATGTGCACATGTTCGCTACGCACGCGGGCAATGGCGTTGTCAGTTTTGCGGATAGGGCTCGCTGTTCCGCCAGGATCCTCCTCTCGGTTACTAAAGATATTGCCAGAAATTCTTTGTCAGCTATGACCGCCGTACAATTAGGAATGCTGTTCAGTTGTACGGCGGTTATGTTTAAAGTAGCAGGAGCTGCTGATTCCACGGCCGTTGCGTTCCGGGCGCTTTTTTACGTGTGTGGTCAGGTTTACGCGCGCTCGTCATGGACCTTGCGAATTCGGGTTCCGCAACGAAATGGACCATACGCTATAGTTTCCTGTGGTTGTGGATCGCAAGTTGCCGGTGCCGGGCGGATTTCAGTTCTGGATTTCGAATTACGTTAAGCTCGATCTGTGCCTATATGAAGCGTAGAAGGTGCCGATCGACAAGCCCTGAGGCATCGTTCTTATTCTGAAGTATGTATACTAGCTAATAGCGCCCTTTATATTTCCCTCGTTAAAAAGTTAGCGGCTTCTAAAAGGTGAGCGAAATGATCCTGTGCCTTTACGTCCAGGTAATGTAAGCGTGCGCACGTTTGGTTGTATGGTATCTGGTTTAGTGTTCATTCCTGTTGTAGCAAATACGGTGCGAATCGTAGATCTGTTTTGTAGACGCCACGTAAATGTGATTTCTTTGTGTGCAATGGCATATTGAACCAGTTGTCAGGGCGATGAGTAAAATGTGATAAAGTATATGCTTGTTATTTGAATGCTTGTTATTTGAAAAACTTTTGATATTGCAAGGGTAACTGCATGCAATATCACTATATTATATTATATTATATTACATTATATTATATTATATTACTATATTTTTGAAAAAGAGTAAAATTTTGAAAGCTCCTGTAAATATAATGTAAGCTTATGTTAGGTCTATTTTGTGAAAATAAAGATATCTTTTTAAATATGTTTCATTGTACGAAATGTAAGCACTAAATTGATGCACTCAGCCTTTTCATATTATGGTTTTCCCACAGTGCAAATTCATTAGCTCTGTAAGCTCGGCAAAGAAAACAAGAGAACTGCATGCAAAGAAAGTAGCTGCTGCATCTATTGTTCACAATGCTGATGTTTCTCAGCCAGCTGTTTCTCTAAATGATGCCCTGCTTGAATTGGAGGTAACAGTAGCCTTTCTTTGCTTATAATAAATGGTTTCTACCTCAGTAGTATACCTGATGATGAAAATGCACAGCTTCAAATGTTACGCTGGTATCACAAGACCTTGCAGTGACGTAAAAGGCATTGCAATGATATGCAATGTCCTTGAAACAATCATGGGATTTCAGTGCACACATTTTTCGGCTGCCGTGTGATTTTGCTAACAATACTCATTGGAATGAATTTTGTAAAAGTTTTTGTTCACATTTAGGCACTACAGGATGCTGCGTTTGATGCTGGACACTTGAACCGGACAAGAATGAAGGCTCTTCTGCATGTAACATTTGTGGCTCATAAGGCTGAGACTCCACAACAGCTGCCTGCCTACTCATTGAATGCAGACGTGGTAAGAGTATGCTATTTTGCTTTTGGTTCTTGTCAAGAATTTTGAACAAGCTTCATAGCACAATGCAACCTGCAAAGCACTTCAGCACATCCCCTATGAGTAAATATAAACTGTTCTGTTGCTGGTAGTGATCACTTTTCTCAGTGCATGTCACTAGTTGCATATTCCTTCATCTGTAAAGAGCTATTGCAAGTTGCATTGGAAAACAAGGATGCGGTTTCAATGTAACTTACCCTGGAGCACATAAATGAATCAGCATATATGCAGTGCATTACATAACTGTCATCTGTACAGGTAATGATCGGCAGTATCTGGATCATTTTAGTGGCCTTACCTTTACTTATTTAAAAATAGGAAAGGTAGAGCATAGATTCTGCATTTTGCAATTTGCCCTAGCATCTGCATTTGGTGTCTTGCTGTGTGAGGTCCCAATAGACTCATGAAATTGTCAATATTTTTGATATCTTTGCAAATTATGGGCAGTTTCCTTACGAAGGTCGAATAATAGTTTCTGTAAAATATGTGCTTAAGTTGGTGTTTTTTTTTGCAGCTTACACTTGAAGCAGAAATTCTTTTTAAAGCAACAATGCAAGATATGGAAAGATAATAAGAGATGTCCAGCAGGCACTTCACAGGGCAGATTTTGTGGAGCTGGATGGGTATCTTCGACCAAAAAATTCTGAATTCTGTGTGATCACACAGGTAAGACAGCTTCCTTTTGTAATTACTGCTGATAGACTTAAGCAACAATGAAAATGCATAAAATATTTGGGGTCCCTGGGCAGCATAATAGGTATGTCTGTAATACTTTGCTGAAAATGTGCAAGAACCTGTGGTGCATGTTTATTTTATTGTTTAATATAAATGATGAATTTTTCTTGACAAAGAATGTATGGAGGCTAGCATTCAGTTCTTCCACTGCTATAAAAACTAGCCATTCAAATGAGTGTTCACTGGTATACATTCAAAAGAATGCAGAATAGAAATCATTATAGGCAGTGATTAATGTTTTTCATGCTTAGTTAAAATTGAGCTTAAGAAACTATAGACACTTAACATTTTGATTCGTGTTTTCTTGCTTGTGGTGATGTGTGAGGCATTATTATGCATGAATTACCACCCGGTGTTCTCCTACGACCAATAAATAATTTATAATTGCATTTCTTTCTCGTGCTGTTTCGGTTTCAACAGCCGAATTAGGACTCTGACGTCAGTGTGTGCTTGCAGGTCATGTGAGACGTGAAAAAACTGCAGTATGATCACTGCTTCCTCATTTGTTGTCATTGTGGTTCTTGAAGAAGGCTGACTTCAGCAGTGCAGTAAATCAAAACAAAGAAGCAGTGACTACATGGACGTTTTTCCATGCCTCACGTGACAAAAGCACTTTTTGATGTTACAGCTATCGTTCAGCTGTTGAAGCCGAATTAGCATGACAGAAAAAGTTCAATTATAAATTATTTAGGGGCCTAGGCTAATATTACATGCTGATTCATATGTAGTAGTGTCTTTCGAATCCTCGTTGAGTAATTTAAATGAGCATTTATTGTTTTACATTTGAAATAATGTATCATGCAAATCATCGTATCAAGGCAGTCAGTGAATTGTTGCGTATAGCCTGGACTGTTTTTGCATTAAAGGGGAGATGCAACACTGACAGGCCCGTACCAGGCCCATGTATCATTACTGACGACGGACTGATAATGATCGTCACCAGGAAGAACACCATTGCCTTGGCTCCCGGCTCATCTATGGAGAGTGCCCTTATTTTGTGCCTAGCTGTCTACTTCATTTTGTACCTTTCTTATCCGCATGCTTTTGGCCAAACTTTGGGACTAGTTCAGACATTGCTGCTGCAAAACGAAAAATTTGATAAAGGGCTGATATCCTTCAAACTGAAGAGTCTGCTTAAAGGCCTCAGACTTATTTAGACACAGCCATTCCTGTATAGTTCATGGTTTTGATAATAAAGGATTGAAGGTTGCGGATAAGCGTTAAGGTAAAGCTTAACACATCAAATATAGCATCTTAAGAGACAGCTGTCATATTTGAAAATAAAAGCCTCAATTTCCTCCGAGTAATTAAGTATTGTATTTTTTGTGGCAGTGAAATAAAGCTTTGATGTAATGGATGCTTGTGTTCATCAACCATGAACAACACTGCTGAAGTGCAAGCATATCTGTGTATTATTGCCCATTTGTCTATGCAGGAGGCGATTCTAGGTTGCATAGTGATGAAAGAAGAGTTTTAATATCTCTCATCCCACAACCTCAAGCTTTAAGCTTAGGGGTGCATCAGACTCTATTTGTATAGTTTGGCTGATGGACTAGGTGTCCAACCAACAGAAATCATGATTGTATGCTGTGAATTTGATGCAAGAAGTGTGGTTTAAGGGTACAGGAATATGCATATAGTATATCTGTTAAGAATTACTACAGGATGATTTCATTCATATCAGGTGTTTTGTGAACTTTATATTTCACCCTATAGTCCCTTGTGTGCAGTGCACTGCATATACAATACTATTGTGGAATAATTTTGTTCATATATAGACAAAATTATTTTACTATGGTTTGTACAAACAGTGCACTGCGTGCAAGGAACTCTAGAGTGAAATATGTGGTTCACAAGATACCTGGAACGGAGTTCCAGCTATCTATATGATGCAGCGTTCCTGCTAAATTCCTGGAACGCTGTTTCAGATATATAGGCGCAGCACTGTTCCGGCTAAAACCTCGGAAATTTGTTCCACATATTTTGGAGTATCTGGAGCATAGTTCCAGCTATATAGGTGGAACATTTTTGCAAAAATGTTCCAGCTGCTAAGTGGATCCTTAGGTGGAACCAGACTAAGAGTGATAGCTGCACTCTTGTTAGTTTTCGTCCGCTTTCCCTGCTTCTTTCCAGTTTTTTTGGCATGCGAAAAGCTTTCAGTGCTCAGAGACATAATATTTTGGATTCATTTCGCAAGTATAAAGGAACAATATGTAAACTGGACGCCCAACCAATGAGAAAGGCAGCGCCCTATCTGGATGCCACCTCATTTCCGCTGCCGCAAATGGCCGCCGCGTTGCGACACCATCGGCTCGAAACAAGCATCTCTAGCGAAGATTAAAATATCAAATATTATGATTTCGGTGATCTCATTGCGCGTTCGGGACTCACAATGTCCCTTACTCTGCATACAAAGAATAAAGACCCCATGCTTTATCTACGTCGCAGGGCACCTTTAAAGCCGCTGAATACGCCGATCAATGCCGGGTTGCCGCTATGGTCGGATACAACTTAAGTCTGCAGTGAAGCTCCGCCCACAATCAGCCTCCGCGCACAGAATTCCTCCACGACAAAAAAATAGTGCACTGTTTAAGAGTTTCTTGTTACGTAAACAAGAAGCTTAGCACAAGAAAAAAGTTATGAGCACTAGAATTTTGTTACGTGCAGTGTTTGATATAGTCAAACATTAAAAAACTGGTTTCGTTTACTTTTTCGATTGGCCAGCGGAGTAATACAGGACGCCGCGGACCGCGGCCCAGTGTTAGCAACTGCTGTTTTTTAAGTTGTATCCTACTATAGCCGAGGCTGCTCGGAATAATCGCACACAATTAATGATTCATTGTGTGCCGCATGCAAAAAAGTCACTGAACGCCCGAGAACAGCACTTCGCAATCACATCCGTCGCCAATACACTACACTGCTTTTTCCCTTCGAAACAAGTAAGCAGCGCAAGTAAATAGCGCAGTGTTTTTCAAAGTACGCACTAGAGTTTGACAGTTCCGACTTTCTACCTAATGATAATTATAAGAAAAATATAAAAAAATGAAAAAAAAAAAACAGCCAAGCCGAGAGTCGAACTTCGGCCCTTTGTAAAATGAACACAGAGGCGCGAGTTTCGTACCACTCAGCCACGACGCGAGGCGGACGGATACGTTTTGCTTGTTTTTTGCAGCGGACTACTTTTGTACCTTTGGCAGCGTTGACAGCTATGTATAAAACGGAGTATACAGTACGTACCGTTTTTGCCAAAGGTAATCAGGCTGAATTGTTTGGTTCCCAGTAGTATTGTGGAGCACTCAAGCTCCCCCCCACCCACAATTCAAACTAGAAATCTCTGCGAGGTAAGAAGCACCTTTTTCCGCACCTTTCAAGACCTTTTGATCCTCGAGCTCGGAGGAAGTGCCTATGCCGTATGAGAGCCCATGCATATGGTTGCCACAGTGTTATCGCCGAAGGTGGTGGCTTGAGCGATTGCCAGTGCTAGGGAAATGCACTAGGCTTCTGCTCGGTCCTTGGTGCGTTCAGGCACGCACATAATTGACACGAATGACTGAAAGCGTGCCTTGGAGTGCCGCCAGAGCCGCGAAGCGATACCCATCGGGTGCGAGATAATGCTGTCGGCATGTCTACGACGGCTGACGATAGCTGATGCGCAGATAGCTTCGACTGCTTTTTCGCCTCTGCCTGATCGCCGTGTTGATAGCGCGCTCGGTACATGGGCGTCACTCCGCTATTTGTTCGCGGATGCGGCCTCGCGTGCCCCGCCACCTGGTGTCGCAGTTTTCTTATCGTAGGAACCAGAAACTTCGCGCTAAGCTGCCTTAGCTCGCTGGCCTTTTGAGCTTGGTCCGAAGGCTGCCGATCTAACAAAATAAATGTTATGAGCAATGTCTCGGCACATACAGGTGAACTTGGAAGCGAAGCACAAGGTTCATAGGATTTATTTTGTTAGATCGGCAGCCTTCGGACCAAACTCAAAAGGCGCGCGAGCTGAGGCAGCCTAGCGCTCAATTTCGGATTCCAGCAATAAGACAATTGCAACGCGTCCCCCAGACGTGCGAGAGAAACGCCCAAGTAACGAACGTGCTGTCTGCGCGGCGATCGGGCACAGGTGAACAAGCAGTGACATAAAGTCACTGGAACTCTGAAAGTACCGCAACCAGCGGGCGGCGCGCGGGCAACATTGGAGTGTTGTTGCCAGAGGTGGTCCAGCGCGGCGAGCGCGTCGTCTGCTAGGCGAAGAAAGTCTCCCTTGAGGCCACCTTGTTCATCGGTTTTGAGCAAAAGTTAATCAATGAAAGTATTCATGATTGAGAGCTTAGGTGCGGTGGGGGTTTCGAAAACCTTGAAAGCGTCGCACGACAGCTGCACAGCCTCTCGTATTCTTGAGCCCACGGGTGTGAGCTAAGAACGCAAGAAGCAGGCTTGTCCTATCGCTTCCGTGAGAGGCTCGAAAATGCATGTTTTCGGGACCCGGAAAACTTTAAAGCCGGCAGGCTGCGTGCATACCAGCGGGATATAACAAAACGTTTAGTAAATCGGTTTGGTTTTCTACAGGCCCGTGTACTGTGCGATGTCAGTGCACGTTAAAGAACCCCAGGTGGTCGAAATTTCCGGAGCCCTCCACTACGGCGTCTCTCATAGCCTTAGTCGCTTTGGGACGTTAAACCCCATAAACCAAACCAAACCTTTAGTAAATCGGTTCACTAGGAAGTCTGATGCGTATAAAACGTTTCCTTTACGCTTACTGTTTCCTTCCGCCTGTTCTTCCCTCCGTGTGGTCAGTCGCCGGTCGGAGGCTTGTGGGAGGTAGTTGGGTGACCCCAAGGTCGACGAGGGGGCCTGCGCTCTAACTGTGCGGCTAGATAGCATGCTGACGCGCTGTGGCTGTATTTCGATGGAGGCAAAATACAAAAATTCCCATGCGCAGTGCGATGTAAGTACGCGTTCAATAACTCCAGGAGGCATAAATTTCCCCACTGCGCTCCACTTCGGCACTCCTCATAGCTACCGTGTCTCTTTGGGATGTTAAACTCCGCAGTTTATTATTTTTTATTTAAGCCACATTACCAATGTCGATGACAAGCAGGGAAAAAAAATCTCGTAAAGCAACGCTTCAGAAGACATTTATAGCTGTAACACTCACATAAACACAGACACACGACGCACAGAGACACTCACACGCAAGCACAGACACACGCGGTGCACAAAGACATGCTCGCTCACAGATACGCACGCGGACACACGCACTGACAGAGACACGCATACTTAGGCACACGCGGTGCACAAAGACACACGCGCGCACAGATACGCACGTAGACACAGGCACTGACAGAGACACGTATATACAGCCACACGGACGCACACAGACACGCACGCACACAGAGAGCCGCACATGCACGCAGACATACGTACAGATAGAGGCACAGACACGCGCGCGCACATACATACAGAAACCCGCACGCACACAGACGCGATACTGAACGTGCTACTTCGTAAAACACGCCGTCCAACCAGCTCGGAAGCACTGCGCCCCGCAGGCTCCTAGAGCAAGTGGACCATCTATGGCGGCGCCTAATCACGTGATTGGAACTGGCCAATAGGCGGCGCGGCGGCGAAAAGAAAACAGCTGCGGTACTTTCAGAGTTCCAGTGACTTTACAGTCACAGAGAGTTGCGCGCCAGCTATCGTCAGCCGCCGTAAGTGTACCCGGAGCATAATCTCGCACCCGATGACTATCGCTCCGCGGCGCTGCTGCGCAGCCGGCGGCGGCTGTTCTCAACGCAGCGCACGTCGACGTCCTCTGCCGTACGTCTAGTGACGAGCATTTCTTCACTCGTCAAGCACGGGGTCTCAATGGCAAAGGGGTGCAGAAGGCCCTCGGGAAAAGAGCTCAAGTTCTCCATCTCTCTGCAAGCACGATCTTGCAACAGAAGTTACTTCGGAATGCAAAGCGTTCCTTTCTCTCGCAGCAGACTGCCGAGACACCGGATCAGACGTGCGGCTGCGCTGCGTTACTACATGGAGTCAATCGCGCCTTCCAAGCAATAGATACCTGTGGCATTCGGCCGCAGCCCGAAGGCTGCGGCCGTGTATATGCGGCCATGTATATTTTTTCAGCCAGCGTCCGTCCCGGCGGACGCGGTTGTTGCGACGCGCGTCTTTACTATCTTTTACTCTGTCCTCTTATCTTCCAACTCTCTTCTATCTGCACGTGGCAGCGGTGGTCGCTCGGCTGGAGCCAGTTGGCAGGCCCGTGCTCTTTCCTTTTCATCCTTCTCTCAGTCGCAACCAACCTTCCAAGCGCGGGTATTTCCAGGCGAATAGACACGAGCCACACGCACATTGTCAAGCGTTGAAACAAATTTGGGCGGCTGAAGCGAACGGCACACACTAAACAGTTTCTCACCCTTAAAGGTGCACTGAAGAGGATTCTGAACATGTCTTTTTGCCGCGGGAACTTGATGTACACGTTCCCAGCATTCTTAGGAGCTGCGACTTATTGCCCTGTGTGGCCGATTTCCTCAATTAAATCTAATTAACGTCCGGCTCCCGCCTTTTTTTTTTGAATTCGGCCTCATACGATGGGCGGAGTCTACAAACGCGTCGAGTGCCTTTCAGTCAGCTCTGTGGAGGCTTTGCTTTGGCTTTATTTTGTTTTTTAAGTTTCCGTGAATAAGTAGTTGCATTCGTAGATAATATAGCCGCAAAATAAGCCAACAGAAATAAAATTACGCGCGGACTATTTGCTTTCGCCAATGACTTGACTGAAGTGAAATGAAAACCGCGAAAATAATCGAACTAATTTCTATTACTCTTTCTGGACACGCAGGATACAATAATTTGATAAATCCGCGACATAGTTGTGGTTCATAGAGCGTATCACTAAAAAAAAAACAAGCCCGAAGCAGCCGGACTATGTTTTCTCCTCGTCTGCTGCCATAGGAGTGATGCGCCCTACCGCGGTGGCTTCGGCCTGCTCCGAGGAAGCGCTCGCCTCGCTTCTTTTACTTGTCGGTTGTTGGTGCACGCGGTCCTTACTCCCAGAAGGTCCTGTGTGCCCCACTTCCTACTTTTGCTATCCTGCGACATCCTTGGATCTACACTTTTTCGTGTGATCTGTGGGACGCCATCGCGTTTTGTTGCGAGTGTTGTTCGGTTCGCGAGTGATATTTTCGCGATGCCGGACGTTTGTGCGGTGAGGTTGTGCCCTCATCGGACTAAGAAAAATTGGCACAAGGGCCTACGTTTGTTCGCCTTGCCGAAGGACGAACCGCGACGTAGTGCATGGCTACGTTGCGCGGGGCTCGATAACACCGAGACGCTACCAAAGTGTGTCCGCTTCTGCTCTGAACACTTCGAGATAAGCGCTTTCCATCGGCCCGACGTGAGTCACTCTCGCCTGCGTTGGAACGCTATGCCCACGCTTCGACTTCCCGTCGTCGATGGAACCGAGCAACAAGCCCCGAAGCGCCAAAGAGTACTGGTAAGTATTTCTATGAATTAATTTTCTTAGCATGGCTCGACAGTGTCGTTCTGTAGGATCGCCGACTCGAACATGCGTCAGGCTGAAGATATAGTTTGTTCTAAAAGTTACGTGGCTGTATCATGACGCGAATGGTCATCATTTGCAGAAGCGAAAGAAGTAACAGTGTTCCGTGCTTCGCGTTCGTAAGTGTGGGGTCGGCTAAATAAGCTTAGAAACTTTGATATACAGCTTGTTCGGCAATTTTACGCGCGCCGTACAATGCTTCCGCCGGCTAAAACGGTGCATTGTTCGCGCTCAAATTTCGCGCAGACATGGCGTTTGGTTGTAAATGCTGTGATTCACGATGCCGTGCACCCGATAGAAACTAATCAAGTTCCCAAATCGGTGTATTTATAGTGAAGGCATGGAATGTAGAGCAATCCTGAAATGCTATGTTGCACCACCTCCAGCTTTGTAAACCGAAGTGACTGATCGGCCTTTGTACAACCATCTTTCAGAGCAAGGATCTTCAACCAGATCCCTCTGAGGCAAGGCTTTCAACAGCTGCAGCCAGCAGTGGTCCGTACCAGGACAATGGTTCTGTCGAACACAGCACTAGATCTGAAGCTGTCTGTAAGTCCTTATTGCATTTCGTCCATTCTGTGTGGATGAATATTTGTTTCCCTACAGTGACGCCAGCTGCGACTTCTCCTGGCCGTGTCACAGAGGAGCCCTTGCTGCTTCCACCCTTCGTCCCGGCCACATGCAGCAGTGATCCACTTGACTGCACATCTCCACAGGGTGACAGGCTAGACTCTGACTCCAGCTACTCTCCAACCTACCATGACGATACCGAAAGGTGGGCTCTTCACAGCTGCATGGGTTTTGGGCCTAACAGTTGGCACTATTCTGATTCCAGTGAGTCATCCGCAGAGAGTACACCGGCCCCCCCAGAAGAAGAACGGCAGTTCTTGGTCTTTGAGAGCTGTCTGAGGGAGCTGTTCCAGACATGCCCAGAGTGCTCGAGGCCTTGTGAAACCACCATTACCACCAAAGGCAGCCTCATCAATGTCATCAGCATCTGTCCTCTGGAGCATGTCCGGACGTGGAACAGCCAGCCTGTCATCAATGGAAGGGCAGCAGGAAACCTTCTGCTGTCCAGCCACCTCCTCTTTTCAGGAGCAAATGTAGCTTCCACACTGAGGATGCTGCGCCACATGAATGTGCAGGTCCCAAGTGACCGGACCTTCTACAACTATCAGGATGCCCTCCTTTTTCCTGCGATAGAAAAGGTGACCAACAAACCATACTGATATATTTACCCCAGCTTGACCAGATGTTTTCAAAAAAGTTCAATTCTCGTTAGCCAGAAGGCAGAAATGAAGTTCAGATTAAACGAACACACTTCTCCTGACATCACTTTTTTGTTGTTTTGTAGTAACTACCGCTGCAGTAGTGCACAATCAAACTAAGTTGTAATTTTACACTGGGCTAGTCAAGAAATGGAATAACATTTGAACAGATCTGGCTACAAGAACAAGCTGAACTCATGGACCAGTTGAACAACCAAGAGGTTGATGTCACCGGTGATGGACGATTTGACTCCCCTGGGTTTTCTGCCAAGTTCCTGACATACACCACGCATGTTGAGCAGATCAACAGAATTCTTCACTCGGTCCAGGTCCAGCTGGGGGAGGTCAGTAGACACGTCTGTGGAAAGTTGTTGCAGTAATTCAGTGATAAATATTTATGTAAGCCGTTGGTATGTAGAGTGGAAATACAGGAATGTAATGTTTGAAACCCGTCTTCATGCAGTCGGAGCAGGCAATGGCCAGCGTGAACATGGAGAAGGAAGGCCTAATCAAGCAGCTGGAATTCTTCAAGGAGAAATGTATGGCATGCCACAAAGGTTTATATGGTAGACAATTTATCGTTATCCCACCGACAATGCATAACACAGGTATCAAGATCCGGTCTCTCACAACTGACCGTCACCCTGCCATACGAAAGCACATGCAGACCCGTGAACCCAAGATCAAGCACTACTTTGACATTTGGCACATCTCAAAAGGTAAGAAAGTTGAGAGCATGATTGAAAAGATGCTTGCTTGCACAGAATGTGCTGCAGGCTTCCCTGATATGCCTTTTTAAAATTAAGGTGTCAAGAAAAAGCTAGCTGCGGCAAGCAAGCGGGCTGGATGCAAGGAGCTGGACCTCTGGATTCAGTCAACTACCAACCACATGTACTGGGCAGCCCGCGCTGGAGGGGGCAATGCAGAGCTGGTCGTCGACGTCTGGCGGAGTATGAAAAATCACGTCATCAACCAGCACTCTGGACATGGTGGACTGTACCCAAGGTGTCTCCACAGCGACATGCCAGAGGAGACAAGAGTCTGGATGGACCCTAGTGAGTTGTTTTTGCCCTTGTCTAAAGAACTTGTTTTAAAGCATACCTTTTCCTCAAGAGTCCCAGGCATACGAGCAATTCAAGCACATCACTGAGGACAAGCGTCTCCTCAAGGATATCACACAGATGTCCCCCCATGGCCAAACGTTTGCTCTGGAGGCATTCCACAGCATCTTGATTGACTTCGCGCCAAAGTCTATGGCATTTTCTCCAGCAGGGATGCTCGCAAGGTAATATTATATTGTAGTTCTGTCCTCTGTCTAGAGGCAGTTGGTTTATTCCAAGAGTCAGCACGTAACCACATCCACGTACTCCAGATCATTAGGCAGCATTGCCATCCGATGCGATATCCTCAACTTACAGGACGCAGCTTGCCATCCTCCACTTCAATGAAAATGCAGACCGGTCCCAGGCGAAGACAAAGGAAGGCAATTCACGCTGGATGATGAAGACTACCAAGGCGCGAAAAGGCCATCACACAGTGTGCCCCATCAAAACAGCTACCACTTACAGTAAGTATTATGCTTCATCCCAAATGAGTGACTTGAGGGGAGCCTTTTGGAATGAAGTAATGTGAAGATTTCATTTCCAGAGTATGTCAGAAAGCTTGTAAAAGAAGTTATCAGCAGCAGCGAGCTTTGGCAATCTCTCTCTGATGCATCAGAGGCCAACACAAGTACTTTCCCAGCACCAATGACCTCGGCCTTCACAAGGCCTTCTCTTCAGGACCTTGTGGAAGCAAGGAGGTCCCGCTTCAGCCTGGGTCCCCAGTGAGGCTAGACCAAACAAGGTGAGGGCGACAACATCCAGCGTGTTTGAAAGTCTGAACTGACCAAGATGTGTGTTCCCCCTTCTGCTGCACCAGAGGCCGACATAGCATCTTCGTGGCAGGGCTCGGAATCCTACTTTGCAAGTGTAATGAGGACCAATGGCTGCCAATGACATCACTCACACTGTGTCCCATGCAAACACTTCCAAGTTTCAGTGAGTAACATGTGTAACTTCTGCATGAATGACATTCGGGGCGTATTTTCGAACAATATCATGCTCCAATTTCCCTTCCAGAGCGCACCTGAAAGTTTGAGAAGGAAGTTATGAGCAGCGCCAAGAGTCAGCGATCCTTCTCTGATGCATCAGAAGCCAGCATAAGTGCTTTCCCAGCACCAACGATCGGCTTTCGCCAAGGTGAGGGCGACAACATCCAGCGTGTTTGAAACTCTGAACTGTCAGACGAGCTGCAAGATGTGTGTTCCCCCTTCTGCTGCACCACAGGCCGACATAGCATCTTCGTGGCAGGGCTCGGAATCCTACTTTGCAAGTGTAATGAGGACCAATGGCTGCCAATGACATCACTCACACTGTGTCCCATGCAAACACTTCCAACTTTCAGTGAGTAACATGTGTAACTTCTGCATAAATGACATTCGGGGCGTATTTTCGAACAATATCATGCGCCAATTTCCTTTCCAGAGCGCACCTGAAAGTTTGAGAAGGAAGTTATGAGCAGCGCCAAGAGTCAGCGATCCTTCTCTGATGCATCAGAAGCCAGCATAAGTGCTTTCCCAGCACCAACGATCGGCTTTCGCCAAGGTGAGGGCGACAACATCCAGCGTGTTTGAAACTCTGAACTGTCTGATGAGCTGCAAGATGCGTGTTCCCCCTTCTGCTGCACCACAGGCCGACATAGCATCTTCGTGGCAGGGCTCGGAATCCTACTTTGCAAGTGTAATGAGGACCAATGGCTGCCAATGACATCACTCACACTGTGTCCCATGCAAACACTTCCAAGTTTCAGTGAGTAACATGTGTAACTTCTGCATGAATGACATTCGGGGCGTATTTTCGAACAATATCATGCTCCAATTTCCCTTCCAGAGCGCACCTGAAAGTTTGAGAAGGAAGTTATGAGCAGCGCCAAGAGTCAGCGATCCTTCTCTGATGCATCAGAAGCCAGCATAAGTGCTTTCCCAGCACCAACGATCGGCTTTCGCCAAGGTGAGGGCGACAACATCCAGCGTGTTTGAAACTCTGAACTGTCTGATGAGCTGCAAGATGCGTGTTCCCCCTTCTGCTGCACCACAGGCCGACATAGCATCTTCGTGGCAGGGCTCGGAATCCTACTTTGCAAGTGTAATGAGGACCAATGGCTGCCAATGACATCACTCACACTGTGTCCCATGCAAACACTTCCAACTTTCAGTGAGTAACATGTGTAACTTCTGCATGAATGACATTCGGGGCGTATTTTCGAACAATATCATGCGCCAATTTCCTTTCCAGAGCGCATCTGAAAGTTTGACAAGGAAGTTATGAGCAGCGCCAAGAGTCAGCGATCCTTCTCTGATGCATCAGAAGCCAGCATAAGTGCTTTCCCAGCACCAACGATCGGCTTTCGCCAAGGTGAGGGGGACAACATACAGCGTGTTTGAAAGTCTGAACTGTCTGACGAGCAGCAAGATGTGCGTTTCCCCTTTACTGTAACGGAGGTCGACATGAACGTCTTGTCAGCACATACTTTTACAAGTTTCTTGCATGCAGGTCCAACCAGCTACAGATTCCCAGGTTCCTGTCTACCCGGCCCCAGATTGTATGGACATGCCAAGACACGTATCCTTTGTTGAATGGTCACCTTGGCAACCAACATCTTTTGCAGAAAAATGACTGGTTCAGCCAGATCACACAGATTTTTCTCTCGGCAGAACCTGCCTGCTAGAGAGCGCGTATCCCAGTTGGCGGATAGGGATGCTCTTATCACAGTCTGGCCGTTCTCCTCTGCAATTTGTGCAGTCACTTGCAAGACACTTTTAGCAGGAATAAACTTTGATTCAGTGCACCTGCAGTTACATTCCCCTTGACTGGCAGAGGAGCAATTGAGGCAAGTGTGATAAGAGTGGTGCTTGCACCCGCGGACCAAAAGGCATTCAGATTTGAGCAGGATCCCGGCCACCTACCAAGTGCCGGAAGGATTCTGCAGATACATCTAAGCAAGTCAATAAACTATTTTACAACTGCTATTCTGAGTGGCTTTGTGCATCTTTTCGTACTTTACCGCATGGCTGAAATACAGAGCTATACATTATGCTGCAAAAGAGCAATGGAGCCACCTAACTTACTGATTTTGAAACGCTGCTAGGCAAATACATTTCCTGCGATTCAGTTGTGTATGGCAGTTTGATGAGCTGCAGAACAAAATTTTGTGAAGATGTGGAAGGTTCACACCTTGTTGGTTCATGTATCAGCAGGTTAGTTGAAGTCTGAAAGTTTTGGTCCACCACCACAGTTCTGTAAGCCTTTTAAACCAACTCTTATAGAGCAGTTGAATTACAAATAAGTCTTTGCTACACGGAGACTGAATAAGCTTAGTACATTCCAAAAAAAAGTGGTCTGGATGAATTACAATGTGCAAAAGCTCTGATGCACTGCAAGCAAAAATGTGGTATGAGGTGATCCAGTTCTTTATCCTGCCAGTGGAAAGCTGAAATCCCATGTTCGGGTGCGTAGGATGCCTACCTTTGGACGATTTACAAGGACTGTGGGTCGGCACACTCACTCGTGAGTGCCCTCTTATCACCTCACTCGCGTCTGTGAGCATGAGTGGTCATGATTGGAGGCAAATGCCGCGTGACAGTGAAGTTTGTTGCATGTGCTTATTTTTTTTCTGTTGATAGCTGAGGGAATTAGATATTCACTGCCGAAGGCGCTCGAGGTAGCATAAGGCACCATACCGCTGTCTATTTACAAATGACGCAGAGGATTACGCTGGCGCGAGAATGGAAATATTTCGTTGTTGTTCACCTTACTAGTTCACCGTTGGCATGGGCGCAGATTCGCGGGTGCAGTGAACCGATACGAGTTGTGTCCGATCCTTTTATCGAATTTCGCATTACCACAGCTAGAAAGGCAGATGTCTGTTGACATGCCTCCTACACGGCTCGAGCTCTGTACACAGAGTTCCAATGCTTGCTGCTGAAACCACGACTGTCAACTTCTCAGCAATAACTAGCGTAAGGTGGGATCTCGAGTACTGCAGTGGACGCTTCGTTTTTTTTTTTCTATGGCCGGCCGTGTGCACTGTAGAGCTCTGCTCGGGCCATAATTTTTTTTATTGGGCCAGACCCATGCAATGAGCCTGATCTACTTGGCCTAGCTCTTCAACCACACAAGCGAAGCTTGTGCGGTTGAGTGAGTGGTCATGAGTTTGGGTGACGGGTTGTGAATGTGAGTGAACATTAGTGCGAGTGTGTGAGAGGACGTGAATGAGTGCTTGTGAATGCGAGTGGACATGAGTGTAAGTGAGTGCAAGTGGCCGTGAGTGTGAGTGTAGTTGAGCAACCTCTCATGGTGCTGAGGTATGACAAGGACGAGCTTGTCCTTGCCTGTCAGGCAGAGACTTTGTCTATACTACTACACAGACACTGAATAAACTAAGCACATTCCCAAAAATGGTCTGCATGCAATCTGTAAATGCTGTGACGCATTGGAAGCAAAAATGAGGTGCGAAATGGTTCACTATTTTTCAATATATTTCAATGGTTCAATATATTTACAAATAGGGAAGAACAGCTGCGAGCGGCACCGAGAACACAGTCCGAACTTCGTTGTCTTCTACTCTTCCCACGCTCTTGGTCGTCGTCTACCCACTTCAGGACCCCCGGCTGCTGAAACGCCGTCTCGGCGTTAGGGCGGCGACGTGTGAGCGTCGTGATAAGGTTTAAGGCGACAGACGTGGACGATGTCGGTGGTGGCGCCAGAGGACGATGGCGAGGTTTCAAGGGGAGCAATTTCATAGTTCACGTCGGTAACACGGCACACGACACGGTAAGGGCCACGGTAGTGCGAAAGGAGCTTCTCGGAGAGACCGACGCTGCGAGAGGGCCTCCAGAGAAGGACGAGTGATCCTGGGGTAAATTCGACGGCCTGGTGACGGCGGTCGTAGGCTGACTTCTGGGAAACTTGAGAGGCTTGGAGCCTACTACGTGCTATTTGGCGCGCCAGCGTGGCCTGGGAGATGGCGTCCCGAGCGTAAGCAGTGGTGGGGGCTGAAGAAGGCGGCATGAGTGTGTCCAAAGGCAAGGTGGGATGCCTACCAAACAAAAGGTAGAAAGGAGAATAGCCTGTTCTGTCATGAAGGGAAGAGTTATATGCAAATGTCACATAAGGCAAGGCTGCGTCCCAATCTCGGTGGTCTGGCGATATGTACATGGCTAACATGTCGGTGAGCGTGCGGTTGAACCTTTCCGTAAGCCCATTGGTAAGCTGTCGCGAGCTGGTGCTGCGTGTCACACGAACGAAGAATGTCGTGAACTACTCTGGATAGAAAATGACCGCGGTCGGTGAGCAGTTGACGAGGGGCGCCGTGGTGAAGGGTGACGTCTTGCAGAAGAAAATCGGTGACATCGGTAGCGCAGCTGGACGGCAAAGCACACGTGATGGCGTACCGAGTCGTATAATCAGTTGCGACAGCGATCCACTTGTTGCCGGAGAGGGACGTGTTGGAAAAGGGCCAAGAAGGTCGAGGCCAACACGGTGAAAAGGTTCCGGAGGTATGTCGATGGGTTGCAGAAGACCGGCAGGCAAAGTGGAGGGCCTTTTCCGACGTTGACACAGGTCGCAAGTGGCCACGTAACGCTTGACTGAACGATAGAGAGCAGGCCAAAAGAAGCGATGCCGCACCCGAGCGTACGTGTGGGACACGCCAAGGTGACCGGCTGTCGGCAGATCGTGCAGTTCTTCCAGGACAGAAGAGCGTAGACGTTGGGGTATCACGAGCAGGAGCGGAGGGCCATCGGAGCGTAGGTTTCGGCGATACAAAATGCCGTTCTGGAGCACATAAAGGTTCAGAGACGGAGATCGGTTTGCAGAACGGATGCCATCAAAGATAGGTCGTAAAGATGAGTCGTGGCGCTGTTCGTTGGCAATATCGGCAAGATCAGAGATAGCTAAGAGGCAGGGCAGGGTCTCTGCGTCCTCTAGGTCAGGTGGTTCCACAGGGTATCGGGATAAACATTCAGCGTCCTGGTGATGGCGCCCTGACTTGTACACGACGGAGTATGAGTATTCTTGGAGGCGCAATGCCCAGCGACCAAGGCGACCGGTGGGATCTTTTAGTGAAGACAGCCAACAGAGAGCATGGCGATCAGTGACAACAGCGAATGAAGGGCCGAACAGGTAGGGTCTGAATTTAGCTACTGCCCAGACAAGGGCAAGACACTCACGCTCAGTAATGGTGTAATTTTGCTCTGCGGCTGAAAGTAGGCGGCTGGCATAAGCGATGACTCGATCTTGACCCTGTTGACGTTGGGCTAGGACGGCGCCGATGCCATATCCGGAGGCGTCGGTGCGAACCTCTGTGGGAGACGACGGGTCAAAATGTGCTAAGATGGGCGGAGTGGTCAGCAAATGGACGAGGGATGAAAATGAGTTCTCTTGAGCAGGGCCCCAGGTAAAGGGGGTGTCGTTCTTCAGAAGATCGGTGAGGGGACGAGCGATGCCGGCGAAATCTTTGATAAAATGGTGAAAATACGAGCACAAGCCGACAAAGCTGCGCACATCTTTCGACGACCTTGGAAGAGGAAAGTCCTTCACAGCTTGAATTTTGATGGGATCTGGGCGTACACCAGAAGCGTCAACGAGGTGTCCGAGAATAGTGAGTTGGCGACAACCGAACTTGCATTTCGATGAGTTCAGCTGAAGTCTGGCGTTACGAAACACTGTCAGAATATTGGAGAGGCGCTCGAGGTGCGTGGAAAAAGTAGGCGAGAAAACCACAACATCGTCTAGGTAACAGAGGCAGGTGGACCATTTAAAGCCATGAAGAAGGGAGTCCATCATTCGTTCGAAGGTAGCCGGGGCGTTACAGAGGCCGAGCGGCATGACTTTAAACTGGTATAAGCCATCAGGCATCACGAAGGCGGTCTTCTCGCGGTCCTTTTCATCAACGGCAATTTGCCAGTACCCCGATCGAAGATCAATTGAAGAGAAATATTTGGCGCCGTGGAGGCAATCTAAGGCATCATCGATCCTTGGGAGTGGATATACGTCTTTTTTTGGGATGCGGTTGAGGTGCCGATAATCAACGCAGAAGCGCCAGCTGCCGTCCTTTTTCACCAGGACGACTGGTGAAGCCCAAGGACTTGACGAGGGCTCGATGATGTCTTTTGCGAGCATCTTGTCCACCTCTTGATTTATGACGGTGCGTTCGGCGCTGGACACTCGGTACGTACGTCTGCGGAGAGGAGCGGAATCACCGGTGTTTATGTGATGCGTCACCACAGAGGTCCGAGCCAAAACACGGCTATCAAAGTCGAAGATGTCGCGGAAAGATGATAAGAGGCACCTAATATCGCGAGCTTGCATCAGCGGTAGGTCAGAAGCGATCATGTCAGGGTAGTCGTCCGTTGGGTTCACTGTTGATGGGGCCGCAGGCAACCGGCATTGCTGAGTGGAAGGTAAGCAGCTGTCCACCACTGATATCACACATTCGGCAGCAGGGCACAGCGTGGCGAGTGAGATGCCTTGCGGGAGCGGTTGGATGGATGAACCAAAGTTCAGGACAGGAAGGTACGCGCGGTTGGCCGACAATGTAAATACAATGTGTGGAAGCGCAATGCTGCGCGTCAGGGCGACGTCAAGTTCCGCAGTGACTACGTAGTGACCATCAGGTACAGGGGAACAGATGAGAAAGAAATGTAAGTTGCGGCTTGAGGCGGTAGACGAACAAAGTTGACAGCACAAAGACTGTATAACTGGGGACGGCGCCTCAGCAGAAAGAGGAAGGTCAAGCTGAACAACATTAGTGGCGCAGTCAATGAGGGCTGAATGCTCAGACAGGAAGTCGAGGCCAAGAATGACTTCATGAGGGCACTGGTCTAGAACAGAGAACAGAATGGATGTATGGCGGCCGGATATGGTCACACGGGCTGTGCATAGTCCAACAACATGAGGCGTTCCGCCGTCGGCAACGCGGAGAACGGCTTTGGGTGCAGGGGTCAGTACTTTTCGGAGGCGGCGTCGTAGGGCTGAACTCATGACGGATACGTGCGCGCCTGTATCGATCAGGGCTCTCACAGGCACTCCATCGACATGAATGGCGAGCAAATTATGGTGTGCACGAAGGGCTAATCGAGGATTTTGGGACTGGGGCTGTACTGCAGCATAACCTCCAGACACTGCAGCGTCTAGTTTTCCGCTTGCGAGCGTCCGTAGGGGCCAGGAGAGGAGCGACGGCATTGGGGCGAACGAGACTGTCGACGCAGGGGGGACGGGGAGCGGCTGGAGCGGGGAATCTGGCCGTCGACTGTAGCACCGTGCTGGGCTTGAGGGGGCGTGTAGTGGCTGGGCTGTTCGTCGTCGCGATGGGAGCTGAGAGGACGGTATGTGCTGCGACGGGACCAATAATTTCGACAGTGGCGGGAGATGTGGCCAATGCGGTGGCAATGGAAACAAATGGGCCTGTCGTCGGTTGTCCGCCAGTCGTTAGGGTTTCGGCGACGTGGAGTGAAGTACGAAGGTCGTCCAGGAGCAATCGCAGTGATTTCGGGTGGTGGTGAAGACCGTACAGGGCTGACGGGCTGGAAACCAAGGTTTGCAAACTCTTGGCGGACGACAGCTTGTACCAGAGAGATGGTAGGCAAGCGGTTGTCGCCATCATGTAGATGCAGGGGGGCAGGGGACATAGCTTCGAGCTCGCGTCGGATGATGCGGGTCACATTTTCTGGGGGCGCTGAAGTTTCCCTGTGTCGCAGGTCTTCACATGAAGAAGTCGCAGCCGTGTTGGGGAGGCGTGAGTACGGCTGGCTAATACGCTTGCTTTTGGCTTCTTCGAAGCGTCGACATTCCTTAATAATTCCGTCGACTGTAGTGCAGTTCTTGTATACGAGCAAGTTGAAGGCATCGTCGGCGATTCCCTTCAACACGTGGCCGACTTTGTCAGACTCGGGCATGTTGGCGTCAACTTTGTGACAGAGGGCCAGCACATCTTGAATGTACGACACATAGGACTCCGTAGATGTTTGAGCTCGGGAGGCGAGGTCCTTCTTAGCAGCAAGTGTTCGGCCGAGCGGCGGTCCAAACAATTCGCGGAGTTTCTCTTTGCACACGTCCCAGCTGGTTAGATGGTCTTCGTGGGTCTCATACCAGACCCGGGCAGTGTCTTTTAGGTAGAATATTACATTTGCGAGCATAAGGGTCGGATCCCAGCGGTTGTAGGTACTCACTCGCTCGTACATGTTGATCCAGTCGTCGACGTCAGTGTTGTCGGTACCAGAAAATGTCCCAGGGTCACAAGGGGGAGAAAGAACGAGTGATGTCATGGCCGGGGCTGAGGTTTGCTGGGAGGCGTCTTGGGTCATGATGAGGGAAGGCAACTGGCGGCCGCTGCGGAGCTCCGTCGTTGGTAGACGTAGGGGAAAGCCGCACCTCCACCAAATATGTTGCGGGAAAGAATATATTTACAAATAGGAAAGAACAGCTGCTAGCGGCACCGAGAACACAGTCCGAACTTCGTTGTCGTCTTCTACTCTTCCCACGCTCTTGGTCGTCGTCGTCTACCCGCTTTAAGGAGTTGCAAGCTGAAAACCTACATGGTTTTCACCAGGATATTTTGCCCTTATTGCCTTCACCATGCAGGCGGGCAGGGGCCTTCTGTTGTGGCGCCCAAGCCGCCCCCACAGCCAGAGCACACACTGCCTGTAGGCAGCAAACCGGTAGTGCCTGAAACAATGCCAATGATTAGATGTAGCAAGCAGTACACAGGATGAAGTTGATCAGATGCGCATCCAAGTCGGGAGGGGACAATGTTCTGACCCCTAGCCGCCTCCTAATTTTTTTAATTCAGCCAGAAGAGTGCCTGTTCTGCATATTTACTCATTTGAACCAAAAACAATCATTCCTGTAACTACACTAAACAATGGTGACTTGAGTAAGCATGCACACCAAGGTTGAGGCCCAATGTTCACTCTTTTCTAGATGTCTCAAGCTGACCTCCCTTGTTGTTGCTAGTGGCTCTTTATTGATAATAAAAAAAATAACAATGGAAGCTAACGATGTTGCTAGCCGCGGCATCTGCCATCCAAACCTGAGCTGCGGCTAGCGAGAATAAAAGGACAGGGAGAGGGAAAGAAAGGGGGGAGCGATAGTAAGAAAGGATAGGTGTTGGGCGGCAATATACACTATGTACAATTCCATATATGGGAACCAAGTTCTACAACTCTGCTAAATGCTCCAAAAGCACACTTTTCATCACACTTACTAGTATTTATGTTATCACTGCAACTAAGGAAATTTATATATATAGGTGCCAGAAGCCCACTTCTGATAGGACAATCTCCTTTGAAATTTCGAATTGGCTCAGCAGTTGCTGCCAACTGCAATAAAGATAAATTTAAACCAGCCAAAATCCCGACGTACCTGAACCCGGACATGTATTAGACTAGCAGTCAATAAGGTCTGCCTTATTTTCAGCCGTTCCTGAAACTGTAAATAAGGTTCCTTTTTCTGAAAATGACAGCATGTAAGGTAAAAAAAGGTTCCATGCTTCTTATGCTATATAGCTCGTAATCTAATTCCTGAAAGGAGAATGAGTCTGTCTCCTGCACAGTAATGGGCTTTGTCAGTGCAAACTATCCTGATCCCATTTGTTTGCGCAGTGGACAGCTGCAGTCTTTTGCAGTGGTTATGGCCATAGCACACCGTGATTCCGCACTGTATACGAAGTTTTAGGCATTCTCTGTCGTTTTTTTTAAATAGAACAGCACCGCATGCGTATGCGCTTTAGATCGCACTGTGGTCAATAAACGTAGTTGCAAGAGCTAGCACCGGTAGCGTTATTACGCAATCCGTGAAGCTTGCAGTTGTACTTACTCGTTCGCGGTGTCGCCCATGCCTGGCTGCCGGTAATGCCGCATGTTTAAATATGCAAGCTGCAGCACACCCTCGTCCAGGCAAAGATACCCGAACTCGGGGTGCGCTGTGATGCAGTTGTGTCCCGGCTGCTTTTTAACGGCGGCCGGGCATTCCCGGCAGCAGACGTTCTCGATGGCTGTCGGCATGGCAGCGCAGCCGTCGCACTGGCACCTTCGCAGAAAACGGATGTCAGCGATGCGTGCCACGAGCATAATAGAGTTCATATCACTCACCAGTCCACGTTTCCCACTCGTTGCCAGCCGTCCTCGGAGCCATCGGCGTCCGAGTCTTCGTCCGTGGTACGGCCGGACGGATGGCCACTGCTGCTATCTTCGGCCGTATCGCGCAAAGGCGTACTATCGTAAGAGATGGCGCCTAAATCTGCCGTCCGCCGAAGAATCTCTCTTTCAAGCTCTGTGAGATCGTCGATGTCCATCTCATCGGCTTACAAAAACACAAATGGCTGAACGTAGTTCGGCCAACAACGTGCGCATTTTCAAAAAGTCACTCCGCGTATTACTACGTATTACTCCGCCGATGACGGAGCGGCAAGCCTCCACGGAACTGGCTGAAAGGCACTCGACGCGTTGGTAGACTCCTCCCATCGTATGAGGCCGAATTCAAAAAAAAAGGCGGGAGCCGGACGTTAATTAGATTTAATTGAGGAAATCGGCCACACAGGGCAATAAGTCGCAGCTCCTAAGAATGCTGGGAACGTGTACATCAAGTTCCCGCGGCAAAAAGACATGTTCAGAATCCTCTTCAGTGCACCTTTAAAGGGAAGCTGAAAGGTTTCCCGAAAAAATTGAGTGAAGAGATGCACCTGACAGTTTTCCACCCTCGGAATTCGAATTTCTCATCGAAATTGGGCAGAAGAAAGCGCAAACCTATTTTATTTTGGCGAAAAGTGCAGCAGCGCCTCGGGCCAGCGCGCGCGCCTCGTTGCCGCCTGTGATTGGTTGGGCGCCTCGTGACGTAAACACTGGCGTTGGCTCGGTGAGCCCGGCTCGGTCGCCGCCGATGTAGTACATGAAGCGCGGCGCGCGGTGTTCCGGTTGTTGGTTTGATGCTTATATCACGATGGAACACATCGAAGATTACCAGGAGGATCTTGGCGTCATCCCCTACATGTACGAACCAATCGCAAAGAGCAAACCGCTCCAAGGAAGCAACGATGCTGGCGCAAGCGGTGCTTTTGGCTTGAACGAAAGCGAAGTGTCAGCATCTCCACGTGTTGGAAATGTCCTTTCGTAAGCATACTCTTCTAGCCAAACTTCATTCAGAGATACAATAAATTAATTTTGAAGCGAGCAAATGTTGTATAGCACTGCTGCACGAAATTTTCCTAATGCAATGTAAGCGGAATGCGATCGTCGGCATTGTTGTCTTGCCGCTTGTCGGTGCTGCCGCAAATCTGCTTGTAATCCACACAGACCACTGACATGCGCAAGAAGTTATCAGGCTCTTTTCGCACGCAAATTTTATGCTGGCATCGCTTCACGGTCACTGCGTGCCGGCTCGGTTCATAACACACGCGTAAAACAGAAGTTTGCCGCGCTTTGCGGCAGAACTCGTCGAGGTGACAAACGTGCGTCTTTCGTTCTGCGTGCCAAGATGGGATCTGGAAGTAAATTAAAATCCTTGTTTAGGCGAGTTGCTTCATACTGCAAGCCCTTGTAGGAATATCTCCATCCGTTTGCGGTCGCCTTTCTCTCAGATCAAGCGACAAGTGATTTTTTTCACTAACTCGATGGCCTCGTGCTGCAACCGAGCAGGCCGAATCGCAAGGCTGGCTGTAGAACACGTAGCGCACAATTATATATTATTATAAATGTATGAAGCCATGCTGCACTCGGCAATTTTTTACGACTACGTGTGTTATTATAAATATATTCCTGGAAGAACACTTTACTGGTATTGGCTGCACTAGAACGTGAACAGACTTGTCAGCCTTGTCATCACTTTTAGAAAAGTTCGATGCAGGGTCCTCAGCAGCATCTCCCAGTGGCATTCGACTTGTTGCACTGTCCTGATTTGTATTGCTGTTTGGTGTGTATTCTTGACTGTCTGGTGTGGAGCCTCCAGGTGTGATGTCGTTTTCCATGCAGTCTTGATTTGCACTATCGTCTGGTGTGCAGTCTTGATCTTGCAGCAGTTCGGCAAGAACCTGAAAGGCATAAGCAATATGATGTTATTGTTGCAAACAGAACAAAAGTGTGCTTCAGTATGAGTAAAATCTTCTGGTTTATTTCATAAACTGTTTTGTTGATTGGCGAGCTACGTGCAAAGTGAGGTCATTTATTATATACCAGGTGCTTCTTTAGAAGGTCCAAAATTTATTTTAAAAAATGGGTAACTAACCTTGTATTAATTTTATCCCTGGGGCTATATTGGGGGATATGGCAGACACCAGTAATAGGCAGAAGGCTTCCATTCGCTCACTAAATTGCATATCTTAATTAAATTTTTATTTTCATATCATGTTGTATTTGCAGATTTGGAGCACCTCCTGCAAATACTATAGCCAAGCAAAAAAGATCTCTTTAAAAACTTACACCCTGACAGGCAACTTCACGCGCTAACACAGCGCCAGAGGACGCGTCCGACGTAGATCGCTCAAAAAAAAAAAAGTATACGCTTTGGGGCCGGACTGCAAGCGCCATGACTGCGCACATTGGGCGCTGACGAGGCGGCTATCAGGCAGGCCCCAGGCGATACCAAATTGAAAACGAACCGCCGCGCGCCCGTATACCAGAAACATCTGCAAAGAGTTTTCTGGGCGCTCCGAGCACGAAGAAAAATGTGCCGCGTATTACTCCCTATGTTCTCGCCAGTGAGGGCCACGCATTAATCCTAGAATATGTGAGCTCGAGCATAATTGAGTAAAGAGGCTGCATATAACGTCTTTTCACGTGCTCGCTTACCGAACGAAGTTCTCTGCTCACGCGCGGTGCGCAGTCTCCGGTTGTGAGGCGCACTTCGCGTCGCTCCAGCTCTTGCAGTATTATAGTAGCAGTTTAAGATTTTTATTCAGCCAAAAACTTTAGCGCCGAGCTCTGATATGAGCAATGCTGTACGAGATGCAGGATGCATGCCTGCAAGCATAACAGCTAAGCACTTATTTTGTAAGCTGCAGTTTGCTGCCGTCCTGACGTTCTCATTCCAGCGCCGTTCATCTCACTACTACCGAAAGTCTTGCATCCACGAAATTACGCGCCTACACTACATAGAACACCGGTTCGCGCAGTCAAATTCTCATAGAGTTAACACACAAATTCTTACCTCGAGCTTCCTCCTTTTCGCGAAAGCTGGCCTCGGTGGCGGTGACGAACTCCTGTGCGCGAAGACACTGTATTGCGCCGGGTTTCAATCGAGCCGACTTTGTTGACAGGCCCAATGAACGCATTATCGACAGGCTCTGGTTATAGTCTTCATCACGAAAGTGGTCAAAGCACAGCATTGTAGTCTTTGAGGGCTTGAAATGCCTTCGCTTCACAGCAGCGACCCACCTCGCGGAAATCTTCTTATTTTGCGGGAAATAATGAAAGACCACATCGTCGCGGCCGCTGGTGTTAGTGCAGCCGAAGGCTGCGCAGAACGCCGGCATGATGGTCCCCCGCTTCACTCGATGCTGCACACGTTTCTGTACGTCACCACAAACATAAAAACGCACAAATACAGGAACATACGGCAGATCGAAGCAGCTTACGATGGCACGCACGCAGAAACAAACACGGTCGCGGAGGCTGCGAGGCGACGGAACACCAATGTTTACGTCACCACCCCACGGTTTCCGGTTTCGGCTCGCATCGTCAGGGTCATCAGCAGCGCTCGGCGGACAGCGGGGGGCGGAGCTACCGCGCAATTTTAAACCGCGATTACGTCGCTCCTAAGTGATTAATCTGCAAAAAAATTTCACCCGCATGATTTTTAAGGTTTCCACATCCATACGTGAGCATCTTAATGAATTCGAAAATCTCTTCAGCTTCCCTTTAAGGGTGCAAATCAGTTTGTCCCCAGACGAACACCCTTTGCACCCAATTGGGTGCTTGAAAAAGGGTGCTGAGAAAGGGTGCAGACATAAGCACCCTTAAAGGGTCAGTCTACTCACCAAGATGAGTGTATAAATAATGGCATATTCTGGTAGTTTGCACCCTATAACATCAATAACGAGGGGTCTGCGCCCGGTTTAGGCAGGAATTTATATTTTATTTCGGCGTTAAAAGTCGCGTAAAAAAGCATGGTGGCGACCCCAAACGTTCATTTTGTTCAAGAAAGTGGTAGTCTTTTTTTGTAGAAGCATAAGTGAATATACTACGTACCATTTGTATGCCCCAATGTCACAGAAACGCACGTTTTCTTCTAATAAACTGTAGAAGGCGTACCGCTCGCTTTTTCTGTAAATCACATCAATATTTATAGTTACACGTACGCAAAATGCAGGCACATTCCCACTTTTAGTTCAGCGTAGTCTAGCAGAGACGCAAAAATAAACTCAGCCTATAGTGGCGCCATCTGGTCGTCAGGAAGGGAACCATTGCTGTAAACAAACCGACTCTCCACTTAAGCCTAGGAGCCGCAGAATCGTCACTCTAATTATTAAAGTAAAGCAAATTTATCTCTTATATGTTTTCTTATAGGCGAGATGAGACGAAGCAAAAGACAGGCGCCCCATTTATGGCCAGTGAATGCTCTGAAAAAGGCAGCAACAACGAGAATTCTGTCCGAAGCGAGAGGTCCGGCTTCGACGGGCGCCGCCATGTTTGTCGCCGCACGGCGGAAATCCAGATGGTTGCCAGATGAGACTACCATCTCATACAGATGTGTTCCCACATTAATAAATTCTATTTTAAAATGTTCTACCGCACCCCTTGGCACCACAGCTGGCTAAACGGTAATTTGAGTAAAGAGCTATCGGTTGCCGCAAAGAAAATATGGTCAATAAAATTCAGTAGACTGACCCTTTAAGAAAGGGTGGACAGCATGAAATTTTAAAGGATGTAAAGGTTGCAACCTTACTAAAGGGTGCTATTTTAGCCACAACACCCTTCAAAATGGGTGTTGGAAAAGTGCTCCGCATTGATTCACCGAACAAGCAAAAGGCTAGGATTGATGCATGAGAGCAAATGTGCCCATATGTGTAGAACGGTCGAATCTGCAGACAGTGCTGGTTGACAGGCCACTGCTGGCAACTGCGATGCATTGCATGATGTTCTATAGCTACCCAGTTTTTTGGATCATGCATGCGGTGCATCAATCGACGGCCCCTCCATGCATGTGCTGGATATGCTTGGTCACCATCCAGACATGCCTGCAAGGAAAAATTTATTATGGCAAACAATGCTGACCACTTCAAAGGTAACATATACTCCCTTGACAAAGGCAGATAATACACATCATGCAGCATTGGGCCACATTTTCCTCATTTGGGGCATGTGCAGCACAGGGAGCCTTGTATATATGCATCTCAGAGTGGAGATGAGTGAGTGCATATGAGGCTGCAGTTTTGGCATAACAGAGCAAATTTATTAAAAACACCAAAAAACACTTCACACAATGCCACTACATACTGAAGAAAAATACACATCACCTCGACTATACTTAATTACTAGGGCCCGGAACTTTAGGTATATGCCTAAACATGCCTATAAATGCCTAAATGGGGGATTTTTGCACTTGCCTGCCTTTTTGGCATTTTTTAAGAAATAATACCTATTTGACCGTACTTGTTGCCTATAAATGCCTAAATCCGGCATTTCGGTCCTAGGTGCCGTTCTTCAATTTTTTAGACATCTTTCTAAGTACAGTGAAAGGCAGGCGCCGATGCACGCACAAAAGGCACAGGTCTAGCCAAACCTTTTTCTCGAAGTGTAACTGGCGCAACTAAGCAGGTTGTATATCTGCTTGAGTGTAACCCGACACCCGAACCGGCGCCGTCCAGCCGGCAACCGTAGCGTCAGCGCGCGCAAGACTAGCACACTCGCACGCTCACTGCTCGCTCGTCACTCGGTCGACTCTCGACCGCCTACTCCTCCACAAGGAAGGGCCACTTCTCTGCCTACCGCTTCCAAAACATGTGACATTGACTTGAGTGGCCTCACAAACTTTGCTTCGTCAGCGCTCTCCATTTCATTTCATATTGACATGCCGAAAGAAAAGGTATCGAGAGGCGCTCGTTGCAGGCACTGGGTTTCGCAGTTTGGAAATGCTTTTTCAACTGATGGAACTCTGCCGTTCTGCAAAGGGTGAGAAGCTTCAGTACCAAGAGGGAAGCGATGCCATGTAGCACAACACGTCGCTACCAACAAGCATATTGCAAACCTGAAGAGAACGACGGAGGGGACATCGCAGCTCCTACTGGCAGAGGCTTTCAGCAGTAGTTCGGCAGCAAAGGAATCGTCATTTGCCACAGAGTTGTGTCAAGCATTTTTGGAGGCAGATATCCTGTAATGGAAACTAACTAACAGTGGTTTTCGGATTTTTGTGGAAAAGTACACGAAGCAGCATGTTGCAGATGAATCAACGCTTCGTAAGAGATACGTGAAAGAGTGCTACGAGGATACTCCCACCAAAATCAGAGATGAAATTGGGTGTCAGTCGACGAAACCGCGGACGCTAGCGGACGGTATGTGGCCACCTTCATCGTCAGAACACTGAGCCCAGAGAAATCCAGACGAGCAATCCTGCTCAACTCAGATGTTCTTGAAAATTTCAGCCATTCGACGACAGCGCGTTTTTTCACTTCATGTCTGGAGCCTCTATGGCCAGAAAATATTCAGTATGAGATGATACTTTTGTTCGTTACGGATGGTGCATACTACATGTGCAAGGCAGGAATGGGACTGATGCTTTTATGCTGCAAGATGGTTCACCTGACCTGCGATGTCTATGAATTGCATCGTGTGGCCAAATGTGTCCGACTCTCTTTTCCCCAAGTAGATAAGTTAGTATCTAGCACAAAACAATTGCTGTTTTTAGCGCCACAGCACCTGACATTCCTCTGCCACCAAAGCCTGTTTTGACTCAAAGGGGAACATGGATAGACGCAGCAGTATAATAGACACTGCACTCTTAAGTGGTCTGATCTGTCTTTTAGGAAATCAAGGATGACGCTGCGCGTGTGATTAAAACAACACCTATGTTCCAGGAGGCGAGCGTGGAAAGTGACCTCACATACATCACTGCAAACTTCTAAACGTTTACAGAAAGGATGACAACGTTGGAAAAGGCCGGATTCTCAGTAGATGAATCATTGAAGGCAGTCGAAGAAGTACAGGCAGCACTTCGAAAACTGGAAGGAAAAGGCGCTACTATTCTACGAAGATGCAACAACTGGTAGATAAAAACAGAGACCTGGAAACAATTTCGCAAATCAGAGACCGTCTAGGTGGAGACGATACGGCCACATCACCTGAACGCCTGAGTCCCTGTGAACTCTTATGTTTTAGGTTCACCCCACTAACTTCATGTGACGTTGAAAGTAGTTTTTTAAACAACAAAGCTATGCTTAGCGAAAACCGAAGGAGCTTCAAGTTGAAAATCTGAGAATGTGCTTTATTGTCGCGTGATTCAATTGAGGACAGCGTACGCTCCGTGCTTGACTGACAAATCCTGTACTAATAAATAAAAAAGTATTATTCAAAGCGCCTATTTTTGCTTTATAGCACCTATTGCAATATTTTTTAGAGCCTAGATGCCTGCCTATTTCGAGGATCTTTAATGCCTAAATTTCCGGGCCCTATTAATTACACACTTTTTGCGACTTTATTGAGGAATTTTGTTGCCACCACCCTTGGTGTGCTCAGTGTGAGGCCAAGAAAAAGGCGCTCTAACACTACAAGCGTGTTGAATAACTTCCGGTCGTATTGAACATTAAAGAGCCAGTAGGCCGACAGAACAGCCGCCAGCCCCTCCTCTGCGTTTTTTAATCACAAACAGTTTTTCCCTATCCACCTTGATATGAAGAAATTCCGCCTCTTCAATGTGCCGTCCGGTGAAAACTATGCAAGGCGTTGCAGGAACACTCAAGTCCTGTGATGGCAAGAAATATTTCATTGTTAGAAACAGGCCACAAGAGATTAATTCAATCCCATCTCTCCATGCTTAAGTCACCCCCTTCGTAAAGTTATTTGTACGTTATACATTTTTTCAGTACAATACAAAGAATGTTAAGCTTCTCTTACATTTACACATGCAATTTTGGTTTATGTGCAACATTAATTTTTGGACCCCAACCAGCAGCACTCACAATTATTAGATGACAACTTCATTACCTTTATTTATTTATAATACATTTGCTAACCAAAATTACACCATTTCACTGAAGTAACTACATTGATATTAAGCTTCCTCTGTTCATTGCATCACAGTAAAGCTCAGCAACGTCTTAAACCAATGCTTTCAGTAAAGCCCATTAGTTCTACACATGCATTATAGCAGCACAAAATCAAGAAACTTACCTCCTCTCGCACAAACAAAGCTGAGAGCCCGTTCACTTCTTTCACATTTGCAGACAGTATCCGCAAAACCGCAACTGTTAGGATGTCTGTAAAAGCAAAACATTTATAGCAGACTTTCATTAATTCAAACTCGAAGGGACCCCAGGATTTTGTTTGAATTATCAGAAAATTTGAATTATTGGAAGTTCTCATATATATGACTCTGATCAAGATTACAGTGCACATTATAATTAATTATCCACTTAAATCATATTTTAAGCATTTCTACTTTAATTACACAATGAAAACAGCAGAGGTGAAGGATCCAGAACAAGTTTATTGGCAATCTATGGCTGACTAGACGGTTTGAAGAAATCATGAATTGTTGATTGCTTCTTCTTTGCATGTACATTAAGAACAAAGTTCTCTACTCCAGTAAGAGCAGCCAGTTCTTTTTGAGCATTTTCTGCTGCAGTGAGAAATTTGCGGACCTCAGCAATGTGGTGGAAGGCCTGTGCTGCTGTCACAGAGGATTGCTCTTCTGATTCCTCTTCACTTTCACTGCTGTAGTGTGCTGGCAGCACCTCAGCTACCAAGTCATCCAGAGTGTCTTCCCTGCACACGCAGAGGTTATCGTCAGCAGCCGCAAATTCACCGAGGTCAGTAGCTACGTTGTGTGCTTGGAGTGCAGAAAGCACTAGCCTTGCATCCTCGCTGTCCATTTGGAGGCAGTCTTCATTTCGAGCGCAGTCAGGCAAAGTATCACTGCTGTGGCCTGGTATGCGGAAGGCATGCTGGAAGCAGTTCCGTATCGTTGCTGACGTTACTGCACTCCATGCGTCAGATAGCATTCCCACAGAAGACAGCAGTGTTAAGCTGTACGACATGGAACTGTCCATGCATATTAGCATCCTCTTAAGGAGTAGCTTCCTGTAGTTTGTCTTAAGACATTTGATTACCCCTTGATCCAGGGGCTGGAGGACAGCAGTTGTGTTTGGAGGGAGGAATTCAAGACGAATTGCCTCCAGCCCCTCCACGTCACCGTGAGCGGGACAATTATCAAGAATTATCAGCACTTTTCTTTTATCGCGCTGGAATAGCACGTCAAGTTTCCGCAGCCAATCTTCAAACAAAGATTGCGTCATCCACGCACGTGTATTTGCTGCATAGGAAACAGGTAGAGTTCGGACGCCTTTGAAGCACCTCGGACATTTTGATTTGCCCACAACGAAAAGTTCAGGCTTGTGGCTACCATCCATATTGGCACAAACCATGACAGTGAGTCGCTCCTTGCTCAGCTTTCCGCAGCAGAGTTGCGCGTAGGTCCGCCATCTTGCCTGCCAAGCAACCGAAGTTATGCGGCGAAGCCGCACTCCGTTTCTGCAGGCGACATGCCTAGCGCATCACCGATCGACCGTGGGCGCTTTTCCGAGGTTTTTAAAGCACTTTTTCGATTGATCGCAAACAAAAAGCCTCTAAAAAGCTGACTGCGTAACCCAGTAAACAAATGTAGCCAAGAAAAAACGGTGCTCTAGCGCGCGCCGTGAGCTGCGGCAGCAGGCGATTCCCACAGTCACCTTCCCCGAACTATTTACCTGATAACCTAAGGGCAGACTCAGTATTCTAAATACACCGTGCAAATGCAGCATTCATTCATCTGTGCGGCAACATTTATTCACCGGACCTGCGTTAAAAAACCTGTTTATAGTCTCCTTTACTATATGAAACCCTGCAAAAAGTTATGAGCCGGAACTATAGAAAGGACAGTATAAAAATCCAAAATACAGTTCACTCGAAACTGGATGAACGTTACCATCTGAAGTAAACAATCAGATGCCTAAACATGTTTCCCTCGATTAAAAATGGTTTGCCATTCAGGTTATATGCCAACAGGGATAAATACGCAACGCAGAGCTCTATTTTAGCGTTTCAACAGTGTACACGAAAAAGCGCAGAGCCGCAAGTCCACCCTGTTTTCGGTAAAGAAACCTCAATGCAACTTTTAGAAAAAAAAACAAACAAAAGGCGTGAGCTACGCACGCTAGACACCCCCACAGCAGCGAACGTAAACAGCCGTTGGATAGCGGATCCGCTTCGAACTTGGCCGGCTGTCAGTCCAGTTCGCTGCAGCGGCGGCCGGCCTACGTCATCAGCGCACGTGTTTCTGGCCGGATGGGCAAAACATGCACCGTACCGAGGAGGCTCTCACAGGGAGAAGAAAGGCTGCAGGGCGTCTCGAATCGGGAAGAGAGGCGGCGGGGAGCACTCGACACCGGTAAAACCGGTTCAGAACCGAAAGTGAACGATTTTGCCCATCGAGCGCCGTCTTCTCCGCAGTACACGGTTGCTTGGACACCACGTGATGGCGCTCTACCAATGGAGTCGCGAGCGCCGTTTATCAAACAGACGCGCAACTCTGCTACCTTTGGTAGCATATACAGTAACTCTACTTTCCGCCGGTGCAACGCTCCCCCTTGCGACACAATGTTTGCTGAGGCAGGCACTTGAAGAAAAGTCCCATTTCGTCAGCATTATAAATGTCAGCTGGGGAGTATTCAAGAAGTAGGCTCTGAAGACGCGTCTGCTGCCAGTCGGTAGTAACCGCCTCATTGACCGCTGCCGCTTCCCCACTTACTGTTTTGAAAGTGAGGCCATGTCGCTCCTTGAATCGCGACACCCATCCGTCACTACACTTGAAATCTTCAATTCCAAAGCGCAGAGACAGTTGTTCGGCCTTCTCTCGCAGGATCGGTCCACTTACAGGTAGATTACAGCTCCGAGCGTGCTTAAGCCAAAGGAGAACCGCCTTCTCAAGCTCCGGATGCGCCGCCTCCCTAAGCCTTTTTCTGTCCGGAGCGAAACGGCTTGCGTTGTTTCGCAGCTTGTCTTTCGCTTTCACAATCGTTGTCAACGTACTTTTGGTGATCCCATATTTCAATGCCACGGAAGTCTTCTTCACTCCAGCCTCAACTTCTTCTGTGGCTGCCAATTTTTCTTTTACAGAGAGCGTCCGATACTTCCCTCGCGGAGACATGGTGCTACCGACGCGGGCAACCGACAAGGGAAAGAAAAGCACGGGCGGTCAAGTGATTCGGAATCGGCCGATGCTACTCGCGTCACTTTCGCACCCTTTTTTGTTTTTTTTTCTCCTGCTCTTTGTTTTTATATCAGTGGCCGCAGTTTTGAGCGTTTTGACAAGCGCAGGTGGACAGTTGTTTTTTTTCCACAAGTTTTGAGGGTTATGTGTTGTTTTATTTCGAATTTCCTCCATTGAACTGGCTAGCAAGCCACAGAAATTTGAGCAGCAATGCGCCCTTCGGGAGGTTTTTGTTTCGTTTTTAACGTTTGTTTGTTAGGCTCTTCTTTGCTTTTTTCTCTTTTTAATGTCATAGTGCGCTTATTTTCACATTTTCCACTGTTGAAGTGATATAAGAACTGAGATTTTTCACCAGTGGCGGCAACGATAGCCGACAATTTTCCGGTATGGACAAGCAAAAAGTACAAATTAACCGAATTGCGGTGTTTGAATTAAGTGGCCTTAAATACATTGAAAACATGGCGAACCAACCAAAAATTTGATTTTTGTTTGAATTAACCGAAAGTACGAATTATCAGTTTGAATTATCGCGAGTCTACTGTATAGGGAACGCTTCAATGCATTTTTTTAGTATCTTCCTAAAGTTTCCTAATTATGTGACAACGGCTGTTTAGAAAGTGATTTGTCCTGTAACCTGTGCCCACAAGTAATGGAACATTGCTGCTAGGTTAACAGTATATTATTTATGTCTGCTGCATCATGAAGGCCATTCCAACGGGTCTTCAGATATTGTCTAGTGCTTGACACAGTGCAAAACGTTCCTTATTTACACATGTAACTCTGCTATATTACAACAGTTTATTTCTGTTCCGTACACCAAGCAACATGCCATCAAATTCTTTCCATTCAGGACCAGACACGAGTTGCAAACATCGAAAGAACCAAACCTTTAAACATGGATGAACTCTACTGCTATGCCTATAAGATGAAACCCTGCAAAAATAATTTGCTACACAGTGTACGTATTAAATATACCAATAAAGCCTTTGTAACACTACTCACGTCGCGTTCGCAGCCTCTCTGGTGCCATTTCTCCAGCACTTCGGAGAGATTCCATAATGCTTGCTTCACAAGCAATCAGCTGCATATGTGCTAATTTTACAATTTTGTCGATCCCTTCTGCTATGGTTGCTGAAGGGTTGACCTTTGTCAGTTTGTGAAAGTCGCTGCAAAACTGAAAAAAAATATAAAAGTGCTTTACAACAAGGCCCCAACACATACAAAGCAGTGATTTTACTTTATAATGGCATCAACTGAATATAAGGCAAGGAACTGACAAATGTGCAGTTCAAACAACCACTCTGACCACACAAAATACTAACACAACCTCATTTCTGGAGGTGCACTTGGGCCTGAAAACTTTGATTCACACACGAAAGAAAACCAAAAGTTATGGTGCTGACAGTTTAATCTTGGCACAAGCACAGCCTTCGTGACACAGCAAATGAGTCTTCTGCCCAAATGCATTTGAGCACTAGTTTTCTCTACATCAATTTTTTGGAAGCAGTAGCTGACCGTTTTTTTGTACTACAAAAAACATGAGTTCGTAGAAGAGATGTCAAATCTCAAGAAATTTTGAAAGCTAGGAAAAAGGCAATTCTTTGTTTTCTTCCCCAGAAGAATGCAACATTTGGAAAAAAAAGCGATAAAGCACATTTTCATTCAACAACTTATCTTGCAAATCAGAAATAAGTAAAGAATTTTGTTGGCACCAGAGCAAAGCTACTGCAAATCCTTTTGAGGAAAACTTAGTGGCAATGCATAGAAACCAGTTGATGCAAAGCGCAGCATCAGTCTACCAAGCATGACATTTCAGTGACTAACGTTCGGCCGCCGATTCCAAGGTCGGCAGTTCGACCCCGGCCACTGTGATTGTATTTCAATGGAAGCGAAGTGTAAAAACGTCCGTCTGCTATGGGATGTGAATGATATTAAAGAATCCCCGATGTCCTAAATTAATTCGGAGCCCTCCAATACCGCGTACTTCAAAGCCCTGACTTGCTTGAGAACATTCAATCTCATAATCAAAAGAGTATACCAGGGCCACTGAAGTCTGCTTTAGTGGAGAAATGCAAAAGCAATGTGCACTACTGCTGTTTCTGTTGGTGCGTTTGTGCAATTTAGTTCGCAGTGGCCACCAAACCGCACACCATTCAGAGCTCCTCCATGGGCCAATCCCCATACTATATGCAGAATTAGACATTCTCTACTGGACGTTCACAGACGCCGGTGAGAGCTCATGCCACTGCCAGTGCAGTGGTGCAGCAGTTAAGCGAAGCTCCAATGCATTGGCAAGTAGCTCTGCCTGCCACAAGCACCCATACGGATCATGCCTCCCATGTTGCCCTCCTACTAGGAGTGCGCACTTTCTGTTCACACACTTGACGCACAGAACACTGCGTCATGAGCCAAGAAATGCTTTCGCATTAAAAATGGCAGTCATTTCCTCGGCTAGGCAAAGTCAAAGCAGCGTGGTAGTTCGAGCTGCTTTTATTGATATGCTTCGTTTTGTTTCACTTGGTTTTGCATCTTAAAACGTTGCCACGCTGAGGAGTGTAGGGTGTGTCTTCCTTCATGGGCTACACCCCCCACCCCAGCCCCAAGCTTACAACCTGATTACCACCTGCGTGGTGGTTCTTGCTTACTATGTTGTTAGTACCTGCCCGGTGATTACTACTTAGTCACCTGAATGTGTGACATCAGCATAAATTACCCATAGTGCGTCCCCCACAGGAGGTAACGCAGTGAGCCCTGGCTTATGAAACACACAACAGCTAAATGCAGGAACTGCTAGTAGAAGTGTAGTAGAAGTGCTAGAAGAAGAGTAGCAGTAACAAAATTATTGCATCACTATGACGTCATCACTAGGGAAAAAAAATGTATGCTCATGAACCTTTTCTTGCATTAAGGTTCGAGAGCATGTAGGTACACAACGCTTTGTATGCATTCCCCCCGTAAAGCAGCTCAGTGTGCACATTACCGAACTGTGACCAGTTTTTTTTTTCACAGCCCGCAATCTTGGAATCAGCAGCCAAGTGTCAAACCCACTGAGCCACTGTGGCAGCACCACAACCAACCGCTGTACTCAACGACATTATACTACAAAACACACTGATCATGTTACTCCACCGCAACCTTCATAGCCCCAAATCCACAGGTGCAGCATATGCACTCAATTACTCATGACTTTTTGTTTCCCTTATGTCTGTTGGCAAGTCTGCCTACTCATTTTTTTTTTACTCTACGTGATTACACGTGGACACACCTGCTCACATCGCAAGTCTGCCACGGCTGCAACTACAGTAGACTCGCGATAATTCAAACTCTGATAATTCGTACTTTCGGTTAATTCAAACAAAAATCAAATTTTTGGTTGGTTCGCCATGTTTTCAATGTATTTAAGGCCACTTAATTCAAACACCGCAATTCGGTTAATTTGTACTTTTTGCTTGTCCATACCGGAAAATTGTCGGCTATCGTTGCCGCCACTGGTGAAAAATCTGTTCTTATATCACTTCAACAGTGGAAAATGTGAAAATAAGCGCACTATGACATTAAAAAGAGAAAAAAGCAAAGAAGAGCCTAACAAACAAACGTTAAAAACGAAACAAAAACCTCCCGAAGGGCGCATTGCTGCTCAAATTTCTGTGGCTTGCTAGCCAGTTCAATGGAGGAAATTCAAAATAAAACAACACATAACCCTAAAAACTTGTGGAAAAAAAACAACTGTCCACCTGCGCTTGTCAAAACGCTCAAAACTGCGGCCACTGACATAAAAACAAAGAGCAGGAGAAAAAAAAAAGGGTGCGAAAGTGACGCGAGTAGCATCGGCCGATTCCGAGTCACGTGACCGCCCGTGCTTTTCTTTCCCTCGTCGGTTGCCCGTGTCGGTAGCACCAAGTCTCCGCGAGGGAAGTATCGGACGATCTCTGTAAAAGAAAAATTGGCAGCCATAGAAGAAGTTGAGGCTGGAGTGAAGAAGACTTCCGTGGCATTGAAATATGGGATCACCAAAAGTACGTTGACAACGATTGTGAAAGCGAAAGACAAGCTGCGAAACAACGCAAGCCGTTTCGCTCCGGACAGAAAAAGGCTTAGTGGCTGAGAAGTGCGCCCGATGATAGTGCAACCAAAAGGACGCATTGAAAAACACAAGCTGCAAAAAGTGCGCTTTCAGAGGCAAGCCGTGCAAGTTTCCCGAACTGGAAGAAGAGTTGCTCTGCTATGTGACGGAAGTGTGGAACAGTGGCTATGCATTGACAGCGGACATGATGCGCAACTTCTTGTGGGATGAGCATGCGCACAGCACCAGCTCGGAGTCTGAAGACTACGCGAGTGATGATTGAATGTATAATAAGTGCTGTTCACTCCCTGAATGGTGTGTTTTTACATACAATTTTTTTTTCGCACATTGTGTGTATGGGCCGCACCCCAAAAATTGGCCCATCTGAAAAAAAGCCTTTATATGGTATATAAAGACATTACCAAAGGCCCCGGCCAAGAGTTTAAGGCACCAACCTGAGTCCACTGCACCTGCTGGCTGTCATCCTCAGGCAGCAGCCGTGCCAAGGCAATGCACGACAGACAGGCCGCATCAGGTGTCAGCCCTTCCACTGCTGCCAGCAGGGTGTCCTCCAGGGCAGTGATGTTCCAGCTCTGGCCCTGGGCAAGGGAGGCAATGTGGCGCCAATGTCAGAGCACAGATCAATGGCTGAACCACTTTGTCCCACAACAGCATAGCTGCTGCTGCTGCAACTAAAGGTGGTGTCAACCTTTTACACACCGGCTGTCAGTAAATATGTCCTAGCTTTCAAAGTGCCAATGTCCATTCACATTTTCCCACTGCAGCTGTGAGACAGATGATGCACAGCAGGCAATGTTGCCTCCAAACACTAGAGAAACAAGCCTCACGAAAGTTTACCTTCCATATTGAAGGCCAGGCCCAGTATGGAGACATGGGAGATCTGGCAGGTGCAGCATGGAGACACAGGAAGGTAAACTTTGTACATTATGTACCAACCCCCTGAAGTGCAGGACCAATTTCAACATGGTCTTTCCAGCCAGCAATCTGCTTCCTGTGAAGTTGTGCATAACAAACCATTGCCTTAAGTCGGGGGCCACTGTCAGTGTCTCCTTGTGTATTAGACCCATGTCAACCTGGCCAAAAGGGGAGAGGCATGAAGCAGCTCAGAGGTACAAGGAAATCAAAAATCACTACGTCACCGGGCCAAGATATACAGGTGTCCACAAATGGTTTTGGAACATGACAAAAAACAAAAAAATGCTCAACTGCTTGGCTCTCTAGGCACGAAGCCTGGAACTAAAGGATGTGCTCTTCACTTTCCTGTGGTAGCTGCAGATTGTAACCCTATATAGTATCAGGCCATCCCTCCAGGCAGTGATTAAATTGAGCTTCTGTTATGGCATCCGTGTTCCAAAAACTTCTTTGGGCACCTGAACTTATAGGTCAGGAAGGCGTTCCCTGCCGGCAACATCAAAGAGCTATTAAGAAAGCATCTGCCAGATCAAGAAGTGGCATACTGTGGCAATCTAATACTTTCACTTGCAATCTAATCTAACGCAGCCAATCCAGAGAAAGCCCTTCCAAAAAGATGATCTGAAAGCACATAATACTTTAAGCTACAATAGTGTTCATCTTTTTTCCTTTTCCTCCTCCAGTTGTGTGTCCGGCAGAGCACACAGTGACATATGGCCCACCATGGCCACATCACTCTGCACACTTGTGTGTAGGAGTGTACAAATATTCGACAATTTTGAAGATTCAATCGAATAGCACAGTATTCGATATTCGCTTCAAACCAAATTTTCAGTATTCGAAGTATTCGTCTCGTGCGAATAGTGTTTCCGGGACGCTTGCCCACTTGCTTTATGCGGTTTTGGTTTTGAGTATTGCCGCATAGATGGCTTTTTTTTTATCATGCTTTCAATGCTCAGGGGTCAGTCAATATGCAAATCACAGCCAGGTCGGACTGCAAACCCAGCTACAAACTAAAGAAAAAAAGAGGTCCACGCGCTATTGCAGAAGATCCTGCGTGGCCGTCTTCGAGCCTCCGCACTAAGTTAGTTGCTGCCATAAGTCACGTCGCTGCCACCATGTCGAGGCAGACACACTGAAGGAAGAACACAGCAGACAATCGTCTAAGCTTCAAACCAAGAAACCACAATTTACTGCCAGCGAAGCCTTTATATATTCTGGCTGGTGGTGCCATTATCGACGAGCTAGGACACCATAGGTATTCGAACGCGGGCATCACTTGGCCACCTTCATCGGATCGCTAATTCAGTCCGATGGAACTCCACAGCATATTTACTGCAGAGGCACGTGGCAAGTCAGTGCACCAAATGTGACTGCCTGGCTCAGTGTTCGACATTTGACCCATTCGACCACTGGTTCAATCGTTGGCACCATGGTCAATGCGTCTATGAAAGGCAATTCAATATGGAGCTACTTCATGAAAGCTGCCCCCGGCAATGAGGCTCGCTGCTTGAAATGCAAGGCCGTTTTGAAGACACCAACAGGGACGACGACAACATTCTAAACGCATTTGAAAAGGCACCCGAATTTCTTTAGGGCCTACTAGGACGACTGTCAAGCATGCAAATGCACTGCCACCTTGACAAAGGCGAGCTGGCCGAGTGTTCAACAACCATCAGTAGCTGAAAAATGAAGGCGGCTGTACCGAAAGCGCAACAGATGACAAAGACGGTCGGCTGATTCACTACACACGGTATGCACCTGCACTCCATCACTGAGGAGCCTGGCTTTCTTGACATGATGAAACTCGCCATGCCCAATTACACAGTGCCGTCACAAACAACTTTCTCGGGGGTCATCATCAAAAAAAGAAGAGGTGCGAACGAAGCTTACAGAGGTCTTTGGAAGCGGAGTGGAGTCCTTCTCGATCACTATGCATAGTTGGACATTGCAAGTGAATGACCGCTATGCAAGTTTCACTTGCCATGTGATGAATAAGGCGTTTGTGCAACATGTACATATACTGGCCTGCACTAAAATGGTGGACGCTTACAGCGCTGAGAGCTTGGCAAAGTTCATCGGAACTGTAATAGAGGAGTATGAACTTTTGTCTGAAGGAATGGTGTCAACCTTTGTAGTCACTGACAACGAGAGAAATTTTGTTTTGGCGGTTGCGCGATAGTCATGGCAGGGTGTGCTGTGCTTTGGCCACACGCTTCAGTTGTGCATCAGTGATGTCCAAAAAAATGTGGCAGGGCTTGCACAGCTTTGTGCAAAAGCAAGGGCAACAGTAGGTCGGTATAAGCGAAGTGCCATGGCTCAAGCACGGCTTAATGAAATTCAGAAAAGCATGCTTTTGGATTGTCTTGAAGTAGTGCAGGACGTGCAGACATGTTGGAACAGCGAACATGCCATGATGGCCAGACTTCGCACCCCTATTACTGTGGAACTCTCAGAATTTGATGAGGTTGGAAATCTCACCACACAAGAGTGGAAGCCACTAACAGCATCAGTAAAGGTCTTGCAACTGCTTGATCAGGCCACAAGTGAACTGTCTGGGGACAGCTACCAAACTAGAGTCTCAAGTTATCCTGCTGCCTGAATGCTCAAGCATCGTTCTTGCACAGCATTTGAATGATTATGATGCAGCATGAATTGCATCCAGCCTACTAAAGAGCACCAAGTCTAGATTTCCGGACAACAAGATGTCTCAGCTTCCAGCATTGGCCATGCTGGCTGACCCTAGGTACAAAGATGCACGCTACACTGTCGAAGCTGAAAAGAAATGGGCGCTTGGTCTCCTTGTGGAGGCAGCAGAAGAGACGGTGCTAGTGCATCAGCATGCTGAACTGCCAGGCAGAGGCTGCGCATCTCCAAGACCTTTGGGTGACTTTGTGTGGTGTGCCTTCAGCAAATTTAGTTCCGATGAGAGCTGCCGACCACGCCATACAGTGAAGAATGAAGTCGCAGAGTACTGGAAAAACCCCCTTCTTCCGCAGTGTGAAGACCCTTTGGCATGGTGGAGGACCAACGGCAGCCACCTGTACCCACCCATAGCACCACTTGCACGCAAATGCCTCTCAAGTCCAGCAACGCAGACTACCAGCGAAAGGCTGTTTTCAGCTGCAGGAAACATCGTGCGCTGTCAGAGAGAGAGCCTGCTCACCCGTCACGTAGACCAGCTTGTGTCCTTGAACAAGAACATTAAGATTGGAGCATGCTGGGCTGTTAATGGCAGCTGTCACCCGGAAGTGCAGAATGTTTTTTTTTTATAATTGTTCTTAGTGCTCTTGCTGCAGTGTAGTGCAGTTACTCCTGTGGTTTCAACTACTGGCTGTACTAATGGCACCGTTCTGTTATACTCTCATTTTTCGTATTTTATCTCTAATTTCTCATTAGAAAGCAGGTGGTATTTTTATGTGTTTAACTTTTGATTAACTAAGCAACTAAAAATTGTTCTTCACTCACTTTAGGTGCTTCCTTAAAATTTTGAAGAGCGGCTTTAAATAAAGCCTCAGTGCAATATGTACTAGCTTTGTGTGTTGGAAAAATAAATGGGTTTAGAAATGCGCGCTGTCATTCAGCCTCTTTTTAGTGCCAGAAGTACTATTCGAACTATTCGCTTCGAAATTATTCAAAGAAAATCCTATTCACTTTGAATTCGCTTCGAACCAAAAAACCACTCTTCGCACACCCCTACTTGTGTGTGTACTTGTGTTATTCCTCACGCTGGCATTTCCACATCAACCCTGTCCTTCCTTCCACCTCTCTTGACTCACATGTTTGTTTTTGCCTGCTCTTTATTTTGCAAGGTTACAATGAAAGGGTGCCAATCACAGATAAAACTAGACAAATCTCAGATAGAAGACTACAAAAGGTGCAGATTTCAATGAAGAACGCGAACACTGCACGCACACAAATTCACACGCCCCTCACTTGACAGCTATACCACCAACAGCAGCCATTTTCTGCCCCATGGCAGCAGGTGGCACAGCTTCTGTGCCCAGCTAACTTGTGCTATTCTTATACGGATGAACAAGTGCAAGGGGCAGCCAGTGATGCCCGCACCTTTCCGAGGTCGAGGAAGCCCTTGCTCTGAAGCACCTGGTCAAACTCCCGAGACATGAGGCCAACGCAGTCCTGCAGCAGGCGGTTGGCCAGAGAGAGTGCCGACTCTGCCCATCGCACCCGGGGCAGGGTCACAGAGAGGCGCTCACAATTCAGAGCCATGTCAATGGCCGTCTCTGCTGTCTGCACATGGAGAAACAACGGCCAGCCCAAGTCATCACAGGGTCCACAACAACAGTAAGTGCACGCCTATTCTGTCCAATGCAGCAAGTAGGCATTTTTTCTCTTATCTAAACAAAAAAAAAATTCAACAACTGGTACAAGAAAGAATGCAACAAGCCAACAAGATAAAGAAAATCTGGCAACAATATGAAGCAACAACTTTGAAAAAGAAAAAAAAAAGTGAAGAATAAACAAGCAATGGCATGAAATTTCATGACAGTCAAAACAGAAGCAAATGCTTTCTGAGAAATTAATTGTTTAAAGGAACTGACTCTGCAGCATGTATTACTAACCACATGGGCTGGCTATGTCAAACAAATACTACCTACAAGTCTTCATGAAGCTGTCAGCTCTCACTTGAAAAGGAGGAGAAAAAAATAAAATTCAAGCTTTCTACTTCACTGTTGGCTTATCAATTAGCAGAAATGAACCAGAGCAAGACTTGAGTTAGTCTGCCAAACTCAGCGTTTAAAAGCAAAGCAGAGGGCTAAAAAGAACGCCCGAATTAAACAATTGATTGGTGGTATTTAGGGTTTAATGTCCCAAAGCTGCACGTGGGCTAGGAGAAAGAGTAATGAAGAGGTCCAGGGGAGTTTTAACCACCTAAAGTTCTTTAACATGCAATGACATTGCACAATACACGGGCGCCTTGCATTCCACCTCCATCGAAAAGCCACCACCGAAGCTGGTGTTGTACCAGCATCCTCAGGCTCAGCAGCCAAGTGCATTAACCATTGAGACAGCATCTGGTCGGTCGACTGCTATCATCAGTATGTACTGGTGACGCACCGCCGGACACGACACCTTCAGCACGTGAATTATGCCTTTGTCAAGTGGCTGGTATTGCTCGTCGCTTTTGGCGGCAGAAGAGCGTGGTGTGCCACATAGTTGTCGAGCACGAGAAGAACCATTCTTTTTTTCGAAATGTCATCATAAAACTCAACAAGCCACTTGCACGCAAGTTGCCTGTCATCCTCATGCCTCCTCTAAACTTATGCCTAGTGACACTATTCAAAAAAAAAAAAGTCATGCACCATTCAGATTTTTCTGCTATGCATGTAGCGTATGAGAATGTAGCTTCCAAAGCACTGCGCCTTGCAAGTTTTCCCAATGACAAATGGCGAGCACCGGTCGCTGCCTTGCATGCTCCTTCACAGAAAGCCGCTAATGCGAAGCTTGCTCCACTTTCCACCGGCGCTAAGTGTCTCCTTTCAAGGCGTGAGATTTTGCCGGCCGCATCCGATAAAATGTTTTGTCGGCATTTCATATGTTCTGTATTTCTCATCTGCTGATGATTTTACTGTTCACGCTTTTTTGTGTTGGCGCATTATTTTCATAGGCAGAGGAGCGCTGCCGGAGCTGATTGCGGAGGTTACGGTGGCAGGGAGAGAGTGACGTAGCGATTAGAATGCTCGTCACTCTCCGCTCCTGCAAGAAGTGCTGTTTTTCGACTGCCGGCAGAGTTTACACCGCCTAATCATTCGCTGTAACCGAGCTGTGCAGTCACAGGTGTTCATTGTATCTGAGATGCAATGCCATTGCTCTAATGCATATTTTGACGGTAGCACTGCCCTTGTTCGTAATAAGCGAGTGTTCGTTACAACTGTGTCCATTACAAGTGTTATAAATGGGCTGGAGTGTATTTAATTATTAACACAATATAAATTGTCTAAAGGATTAAGGGGGGACACTGGTCTTGAAAAAAAAATTTTATTAATGAAGTCACAGTTACGAAATCTTCAGGAATATGTATTTTTGTGTGCTGATTCTAAATGTGTCATTTAATTTCATGTAAAAACATTTCCTTGAGCAATTATGCACTTTTTATGCTAGTATTTTGTGGAGAGTTTTGAAGAAAATTTGCTGCGGGAAACTCGCTGAAATGTCTGCCATTGGGTTCTCTTGACACCAAGGAATACAATAAGGGTGAAATTGTCTTCCTGCCTATCATAGAACTTGAGTTAGAGTTTTGAAGTTGTCGCTTCAGAAATGAGAAGGAAAGTGTGTACAGTAAAAGCTCGTTAATTCGACACTGACGGGACCGCGAAAAATTGTCGAATTATCCGAATGTCGAATTATCGAACGAACAACAAAAAACAATGTTTGCCGCAAGAGGACGTATACCTTTATTTGGCAAGGAAATCTGTAATCACCGTCCGCTTTTTCGAGCGAATTTGAGCGACTACGATAGCTCTAACAGCTGCCAGGTGCCCCGCGGCGCGTGTGGCACACGCGCAGTCAGGGATTTGTTCACAGAAGTCCTCCTGCACCGACAAGGCTTCTGCGGCTTCTTTCACCGTGTACTTTGGCATTTGGGGCAACTGCTCACGATCGGTAAATCGTCGTTGTTGTCAGCGCCTGTGTCAGCTGACAGGACACGAAGGAAGGCGAGGCGCCCAGGCCCTGCGCAGCGCTACCCACCGGAAAGCAGCGCGGGGAGGAGGTGAAGGGAGCGCCGCTCCCCGCTTATCTGTTTTTTCAACCAGCGTCGGGGGGGGGGGGGGGGGGGGGGGGGGGGGGGGGGGGGGACGGTCTTATCTTTCCTCTGATCTTTTAACTCTCCTCTTATCTGCACGGGGACTGTGCACGGGTGTCTTATCTTTTCTCTATCTTTTTCTCTGATCTTTTAACTCTCCTCTATCTCACATGGCAGCGGTGGTGGCTGAGCCAGTAGGCAATCCCTTGCGATTTCCTTTCACCCTTCTCTCAGTCGCAACAAAACAGCAACAACAAGTAGCGCAGTAAACACGCTGACAAAGCGCGCATTTACCAAAAAAGGCGCCGTAAATAACCGCGATAGCGACTGCTGCGACACAACAAAGCACAAAAAAAAAAGACGCCAGCCGCTTCGGCTTCCTCGGATGGATGGACAGATGGATGGATGATATGACCATAGGGATGGCCTATCAGCTGTACAGTAGCGCCGCTCATGGCAGTGTTTTTTTTCTTTTTGCTCTCGGCACACCGGCTTGGCGGGCTGCGGAGTGAAGTCGAATTAACCGACGCACGGCAGAATTTGTTCGAATTAACGAGAGTTTCGCCCCATAGACTCCTATGTATAATTGTAGGGACCTCGCGCGCGCGTCGAATTATCCGATTTGCCGAATTAACGGGGGTCGAATTAACGAGCTTTCACTGTATTCCTGTTTATGAAGTGGCAGCTTCAGTACCCTATTACTCATGTTCTATGAGAGCCAGGATGATAATTTTACCCTTATTGTATTCCTTGGTGTCAAGAGAACCCAATGGCATATATTTCAGCGAATTTCCTGCAGCAAATTTTCTTCAAAACTCTCTGCAAAATACTTGCACAAAAAGTGCATAAGTGCTCAAGGAATTGTTTTACATGAAATTAAATGTCATATCTAGAATCAGTGCACAAAAATACATGTGCCCTGAAAATTTCATAACTATGACTAAATTAATAGAATTTTCTTTTCAAGACCAGTGTCCCCCCTTAATTGCCATCAAGGTGTACTCTTCTGGAATGGAACAAATTAAATCCACAAACATAATCACAAGTGCACAAACAATAACTTAAAAATACCTGAAGCTCTCTTCCATTTAGGTCTAACAATATCAGACAAACTGCTTTCACTGAATGGGAGCTCAACGCTCGAGTCGTCATGCATGTGTTTTATGTTCACGCTGTTCCAGTATCTTGCACTTGGTATCCAGACAAGCTGCATTCTACAGTGGACTCCTGAAGGAAAGGAAGAATCTGCTCTGCCAAAGCAGAAACACCCAAATCTGCCGCTACCGTGCACTGGGGCCCAAGCAGCAGCAACCCACCAGTGCCTGGAGGGTGGCTGCGTAGCACTGCTGCTGCCAGTGCTCGGGAACGGTGGCAAAGGCCCGGTGAGGCCACACCCGAACGTAGTGGCGTCCCGCCCACTGAACCGCCCGGGCTTGCAGCTCCCGCAGCCCACTGCAGCAAGGTGCCATCTGCAGGCACTCGGCCACACCAGCTATGCACTGGCTGCATGGCTGCCACAGGGAGAGCAAGGGACACAGGCACGGGAGTTAATTGAGGCTCTCAACGAGAGAGATAGAGAGAGAAAAACAAAACAGCACACAGTCTGACTGTCATTACTAGAGACTGCACCTTTAGGCACTAAATTTCAGGGTGGCAGAAGCAAGCGCGTGAATCCACGTTTTAGACACCAAATGGGTAAAAAATGCAGAAACTGAAAATTCCGCTGAAAATGCAACAGATTTTGAGAAAAGCGAGCATAAACTACCTCTGTGCCAAGAAAACTGACGATGCGCCTTTTTTGATGTGAAAAAAAAAAAAAGTGAGCTGCTGGAGGCAACCATTCATGTGCTGTCCATCAGCATGATTGGGACATGAGGAATTGCAGCAAAGCCTGTGCATAGATTTCAGCTAGCCCACTGCTTGCATTACAATACTATCTTGAAAGTTGAAAGGAGCATGAGCAAAGAGACAACGTTTAATAACCACACTTTCTGGCTCACAATGTGACATGCAGTCAAAAAGGCATGAAAACACAAAATAAAACACATTCAGGGCTGAGCATTATGAAGTGTTTCGGGTGCACGGGCCCCGTCAGGCAGAGCACATCTGCCTTTTGCCCTCGTATCCTAGACCTTGTTGCCTGAATAGAAGCATATCTATCTAAAAAAATATTAACCGAAGGCACTAACATCAGCAACAAGTGCACTCCATGAGAAACAGATTTAATTGGATGCTCAGACAGCAGCATCACAAAAAACTGGCAGTACCCACGAAGAACGTGTAACGGCGAGCTAAAATGCCCTCTATGTGGTGTGACAGCAAACTTTCAGGTTCCAATTTTAAGGACAGAACTCACAGTGGGAAAAAAAACAAGAAACTCGAAATTATCCAACTAGAAAAAATGTTCCACAAACACAGCTGCAATCAAACAAGAATTGAAAACCAGTTGATTCCTATCATATTTGTAAAACTTCCGATTTCGTGCGTTTCGGAAGCCTCAGCCTTTAAATTTTTTTTCCATACTGAAAGTAAGTAATAAAAGTGTACAAATATTTCCAACCTAAACAAAATGCTAAATTCATATTTTGCAAGCATTCAGCACTGTATCCAAGGAACAAACAAGTTATGAATGCCATAAAATTTTTACCATTAGCTGGCTAATTGAGAGAAAAAAGGATTAAAGACCACTTCTCCCCTAAACTTCCAACTGATGAGTTGTTCAGCGACAGTAATGACAATATGCAAGCAAAGATCATGCAAGCGTGCCCTATGGACTTCAACAGATATGTTTTGTCGAGAGCTACACTGTGGTATGGCAGAAGACAGATGTGCCGACAAATTAGCCCAGGTGATCACCGAAATAGACATGGGCTGCGCTTGAGAAGTGTCAGCCAGACAGCACAGAAAATCCCGCTTCACATACCGTCAGACAGCACTCTTACCCCCAGTAAGAATGTCATAGGACGGTACGGTCAGATTGGAACGCGAACACTCATATGCCGCACTTTTCTAGTTTGCAGCGAGATGTTGCTTTATACAACCAGTTTTAATATGTACTTCGGTAGATCCTATACCCAGAAACGTGAATAAGGCAAGTTGTACGCTGCAGCTTAAAGTACTCAATATATCCTTTTGTTTCGTTCAAAGGCGCTGTTCATGTTTCATTCTGGCCAGACTGTACATGCTCCATAAACACTGCTCTCTCCTTGGCACCCCCCCATCAAACCCCATCAACCCCCCCCCCCCCCACCAAAAAAAAAAAACCTTTCATTATGCATGCAGAAAGTACCCGAGACTCTGCATCTGCACAAATAAAGTTGTATGTGGCAGCCATGAAAAAAGTTGGGCCACATTTTGGCCACAAACAGTGCACAATCACTATGTCAAAACACATGGGCATGCACACTTATGTGGTTTCTATGGTCTATACCATTGAGCAAGTGGTACGATTTATGTTTCAGAAACAAATCGTACAAGCTGCCACACTAAACATCATGCCTAATACATGCTAGCAACTGCTTAAGATTTCACTGCCACAACACAGGCTTGAGTAATGGCGCATTAAGTGTGTGCCCGCTACATTATGTCAAATTATGCGTCGGTGCAGTGTGAAATGCTGTTATTTATACCATGCAATCAGTACACAGCTAGAGTGATCCGCAAGTGCACAGATAACTTGAGTTACAAATTATTACAGGTGGCAGTGAAGACTGGTATGTAAGCTACAAAAACTCATGACTGCTTATCTGCGACAGCAAACTGGTGACAGTCAGACCTAGCTTTTTAATCTTGTCCTGCCTCGCTCCTTGCACAAAGCTCACAAGAAACTATCTAAAGACAGTACAGGATGGCGTCAGTCCTGTCTTTTGTGTGCCTTCCGTGTCCTCATTTCTTGCACCATTACCAGTTTTTTCTTTCGAACTATCTCCGTAGACAGAATATTATTACAAGGAAAATAAGCATTTCATTTGATTTGAACTACTCCCACAGCTATCTGCAACAAGGGAGCGGAAAACACAGGCTGGGCAGCCAGGTCCCATGCACGCACACACCTTGTGGAAGAAGTGGCAGTAGTAAGTGCGCACATGGGAGAGCACCACTCGGCGCAAGCTGTCCACCCCGAGCACTTCAGCCAGGAGGGCCAGCTCCGAGACATGCACCTCCCGGGGAGGGCTGGCCGTGCCTCCGTACAGGTGGTGCAGAGCAAAGACCACTGCACCATGCGTGAACCTGCAGCACACAGAGAGCATTAACACTCAGCCAAGGGCTGTCCACCCATGAAGTGCTGTATTCCCCAAGTTAGAGCACACTGTTTAGAGTTGTTCTCATCACAAGAATAAGCACCATCATCACCACCCCCACAGTCCAAGTATGGTGGCCAGATGAGTAGGAGTGCCAACTGGCAAAGCAGAAAGTGCAACTCCCCATGTCTCCACTTCGTGACGGCAAAAATGGCACTGCTTCTCTCAGTACATTAAAGCCCCAGTGCTCATGTAAGGGTCATCTGCTACTTGTCACGATTACATCTGACCTTTTGCTAACCTTGATCTTGGCTCACAATGTTACTTATTGTGTTTACTATTACTAGACACGATGGCTAAAATATATACGGACTGTCTGGCAATAAAACAGTAAAGGTACAAGTTGCATTATTTTTGTCTGTTTCAGACAGTTCTCGCACAGCGCTATTTGCAACAAGCCCCGGGCTTTATACTAAAAATGAAGACCAGAATCTGTAAGGCCAGCCTGAAATTGGCAAGAAAGATACCCAAATTTCTATTGCTTTGGTGCCACTGCATTAAGAATTGTTTAGGAGATGCAAATTTGCTCTCCATTGGCTGAGAAGGTACTGCACTCCGTGTGAATGCCACTTCGAGGAACAGCTCATCAAATGGTACAACACATTTGTCATTGAGGGTAATGCTTTTCACATGTCGAAACTATTTTTAAGTAGTTGGCTATGTAGAGCAACCAATATGGGCCGAGTGCTAGTGTTTAATTTTTTTTTGGTGGCAGCCAAAGCTCATTCCCCTGTGGACATGGGCACTGCCAGCCTGTGTGAACATGGGATACCTCCTACTCCCACCCGATTCTTTGGACAGCTTGGAGATACATTGCTCTAAGACCCCACCACTTGCTTGTTTACTATGGGGAGGCATAGGTAAGACAACTAACTTTCTGTGAAGAAAACTTAAATTCCCAGAACTGGTGATGATGAATGATAAATCATTTGCTGAAAACCAAAAAGGCTAGGGCTACGGGAAGACTGATCGAGAACAAAGAATCTGCAGTAGTCCGTGACAGATCAAATAACGGTTCAGAATGCACATCACGTTATATTCGGATCCAAGAGATGAGTATGGTGCAAATTTTTTTAATGCAATAGCATTTAGGCTACCGTCGTGCAGTTTCTAGTTTCTCCATATCAAAATTCCCTGATTGGTCAACTGGGGTCAAGTGCATCAGCTTCATATGGGCACAGCAGAGGAAGTGAACAGTCTTTTCACTCGCGGCGCCACCGCCATGCCGTGGAAAAAATGCTTGCACTCCCCCTGCCAGTTGGCACAGGCACTCAACCTGTACACCATAGTCCAAGTGAAATCGACTTCTGGACACAGCCCTCTTCAGTTGACCTCCAAAAACTCCTGTCTTGTCCGAGCACCAGCCACACTACCTAAGTAAATTTCCTAACCTCACCGCTCTACCCAATTTTCTGAGCCAGTTTTCTACCTGTCGTGTGGAATACATGCCCTGACATGTAATGACATTACAAGAAGTTCATTTTGTCATCATAATTTCAGCTAAACCATTTTCAACTTGCATTTCTTCTCTGCAAAAATAATTTCCTGCCCCTTGCTGTATAACATTTTCTTTTCCATTGTTTGCTGGACTGTTTTCAGCTTCAAGCATTTTTGTCAGTCTCCACAACTGACCCTTACAGGTGAGTAATCATGAGATGCAACAGTTATATACCGTATTTGCTCACATGATGGGTAATGTTGGTTCGGGGAAGAAAACTTTGGGAACAACCCAAAAATTAAGAAAAATTTGGAGGATGCTTAAGCTACACCTTCAAGAGTGGAACGCGACAACGTCTTGCAGCGCTGCCAGGGAGTCCACGGAATGCTGTCGCCCGTTAGACAAATCGAAAACTGATTTTTTGAGGAAAGGAAATGACGCAATAACAGACTCACTTATCATGGTGGACACCTGAACTGTGCATGATACGCAGTCCCCAATTAAAGGTCACCGGTTCCCCCAATTATAGGTCGACGGTTCGAATCCCTGCCGCAAGCTAGGCTCTAACTTAACTAGTATGCTTATGTGGCATGAAACACTGAATCGTATTACACCATCTGGAACATTCTGTGGCAAACGGTTGGCATGATACGATTTTTTCCGAAGCGCGGTGCTGACACTACTATGACACCGAAGGCTTTTCGACCAAACGAGCTGTATACGCTGTCGCGTAAAATTGTAAATGCTGCAGAGGTTGAAAAACACAGGCTCCAATCCATCAGCATGTGGTTAAGGTGACTGGTACAGCACATCACATAGAATAGCAGCGGTGCTGTGAGAAACTCGTCGCTAGAGACAGCACCTCTGAGTGCCAAGTGCGATGATTCTTAGTGCTGAGGAGCGCACAAAAGAAGATGCAAGGAATAAGTGACTTCATTTCATTTACTCGCATAATGCACTCGCACTCGCTTAATGATCGCACCCTCGAATTTTGTTGGCTGCTAAACAGAGACTGTTGCAAGGGTTGTGCTGTCACTGGTTCTCAAACCAACACTGCACAGTCAAAGGCTTGTTACATGCTATTGCATGTCCTCAGGTATGTGAAGGGCAGAACTTCTTTTTCATGATTCCGGCGCCAAACATTATAATGAGTCAGTGCAATAATCCTATGCCTGATAGTAACACCAGCAACGTACTCTTCCTCCTTTCATCATCTTCTCTTACACTTAAAAGTTCAGAAAACATTCGAATATCAAACTTCATGTCAATTTTCCACTCTTTAAAACCTAGCCCAACTCGCTTGAAACATTTCAACATTATGATTTGCAAGAATGTGAAACTACTGTGTCATAATATGTACACAACAACACCTGTTTGTGCTATTCTCAACTCTGGTGAGATGTACCCTGCCATGCCTGACGCATTACATATGACATAGAAAGAAAATGAATGGTATTCTGCTGCCTATCGCACATATCTCATAGCCTTGGCATTCAATGGCTTGGATTCAGGCCCCTTGGTAGTTAAAGTACCACAGAAACCTAATATTAATTACATTTCTTCTTTCAAGTGATGCGTTAAACACTAGAATACATTGTTCCCCACGTGGTATTTGCCTACGACAACTAAAAAATTTATAATTGAATTTCTTCTCTTATGCTGTTTCGGTTTCATCAACCGAACAAAGGCAGTGACATGGTTGCAGTTTAGGTCATGCGAGTCACTACGTAGTTTTAATTCACTACAACCCTTAAGCCAGCCTGCTTCAAGATTTGGAACGACAAAAACAACACATTGGCAACTACACAGCCGCTTTTCCATGGCTCACGTGTCCTAAACACCAACTATACGTCACTGCCATTGTTCGGCTGATGAAACCGAAAGCATCAAGAAGAAATTAAAATATAAATTATATAGCGGTTGTAGGCAATTACCACAGGATGATATATGTGTACTAACGTCTAACACATCATTTGAACGAAAACACACAAGCAAAAATATGGTGTCTATACTCCTTTAAATACCACAAGAGCAGTCTACACAATAAGCTAGTGCAGCATGTCAACTACGCATATTTGGTTCATATGTGCAATTTATCATCCCAAAGTGGCATACAGGCCCCGAGAGATGTCATAATGAAGGGTCATGGATTTCCTTCAACCACCAAGGGGCTTTTAAAGTGATTGCACAGAACACAGGAATTTTTCAATTTTGCTCCCATCAAAATGTGGCCAGAATTTATCTTACAACCTCATGTTTGCTCAGTAGCAGAATGCCTTAACCACTGCGCCACCACAGCGCATCACCTTATGTGGAAATGCTAATGGTCAACGAAACTGAACAGATCAAATGGACACTCGACAAAAATTTGACTACCAGAAGTTGTTAGACATGTGCCAGAGCTTCAGCAACAAGATAACAGGCCAATTTTACAAAGCCTACTGTGCATGCACGTGTTTAGTGGAAGCAGTCAAGTGCCATCTTGGTAGTAGTCCTTCGTGGCGGCGTCTGCATGACAGCACACCTTATTTGGTGCCTTGACTGGCATTAGACCCAGTCACAGCAGCTTTTCGCCATGCATTTATTTTGGTCGGTTAAAGGAAACAGAGGCGCCATGACAGAGTTTTCAGGGGCGCAGTCCTAATCGCAGCTGATGCAGTGCTGAGAGGGTGTGTAGTTGCTGCATACAGTGGGGTGAAAGCAACAGCGATGCTGCGCTTGTTACTCGAACCTTCATGCTTAAAACGTTGCAGGCGATGATGAAAACATGCTTGACAGTCACTTTTGCTCATTTTGCCAGCAGAACATTTCTATGCATAGCGATGCACGTGTTTGAGCGCCTTCATACAGTGCTTACACTTCCTGCCATCTCCTTTTGCCGTGTTAATTTTCGCACATCCATCTAGGCATCCACTAGCCATGCCATAGAATGTTTGTTGTCTATTTCTTTTTCATGCTTCTACCCTAAAAATGACCATCATCATCATCATTATCAGCCTGACTACGCCCACTGCAGGACAAAGGCCCCTCCCATGTCTCTCCAATTAACCCTGTCCTTCACCAGTTGTGGCCACCGTATTCCCGCAAATTTCTTAATCTCATCTACCCACCTAACTTTCTGCCACCCCCTGCTACGCTTGCCTTCTCTTGGAATCCACACCGTTACTCTTAAGGACCAGCGGTTATCTTGCCTTCGCATTACATGCCCTGCCCAAGCCCACTTCTTCCTCTTGATTTCAACTAGGATGTCATTAACCCGCGTTTGTTTCCTCACCCACTCCGCCCGCCTCCGATCTCTCAACGTTACACCTATCATTTTTCTTTCCATAGCTCGCTGCGTTGTCCTTACCTTAAGCTGAACCCTCTTTGTTAGCTTCCACGTTTCTGCCCCATAGGTGAGTACCGGTAAGATACAGGTGTTGTATACTTTTCTCTTGAGGGATATTGGTCAACTGTCCATCATGATTTGAGAAAACCTGCCATATGTGCACCACCTCATTCTTATTCTTCTAGTTATTTCCTTCTCATGATCCGGATCAGCTGTCACTACCTGCCCGAAATAAACATATTCTCTTACTACTTCCAGCACCTCGCCACCAATTGCAAACTGCTGTTCTCTTGCTAGACTGCTGAATATTACTTGCTATGCATGCATATGCATGCTAATTTTTAGCCCCGCAGTTCTGCTCTATTCTGATATTTTCTAATTCCCTCAGGACCGAACACGCTAATTCACGGGTAAACACTAGATGGCCGTTTTTTATTTTTTAAAATACTGATTAAGCCAAGAGTGATGCTTCAGCATAAATGAAATGTTGCTAAGGTGTAATGGTCAAAGACCATTCTACAACAAAAAATAAGGAATTATTTTACATTTCCAGTTTCATAGCCATGCTTTCTAATTCAACAAAATAGAGAAAGCACCATCGCTACTAGGGCAACTTGAGGGATTGGGAGAGAATACATGCATCAAGAACACACGCACTGTGGACTCCTCAATATAAGAACAAAACTTCACACAGTTCTTCACCCGCAACCTTACACTGGGCAGAAATTGCTGTAAAGATGGCTCGACGAAGCAGCTCAAAGGCGAATCTAACCACCTCCTTTTGTTGGCAGTTTAAGAGCCTCCCTCAAAGCTGAATGGCACATAGAAGGCTTTTCGGAGCTTCAGACCTTAAAAATTCACCATTTGCCAACGTACACTGATTACAAGGACATGACGGCTAAATATGCTGAATAAGGCTTCTTCAGCTGCCTCTCGTGACCAGCCCCTGCACTCTCTATTGGGGACCTTTTCATCTTTCCAAGATACAAAAAATCCAGCGCCCTCTGCTTTGCGCAGCTGTCGGAACACCTGGCACACCTCAGGTGAACCCACCTGTCCCAAAAATTCAGCATTCAGGCAGATAAACATCGCCTGGAGATGCAAACATGACTGCTTCTCGCACGTACGCCACACACCACGGCGACGCGGCCACTGGCTGGAGTACCAAATCTCTCAGAGTGCACAGTAGCAGCCAGCCTATCAGAGATGATAGGCTCACTTGTTGAAAGCCCAAGTTTCTCAAGTAAGAGAAACTTGCGCTAAAAGCTGCGTGAAAAAAGGATAAGAACACAAGCCTTTCTCACCCATCCATGCTGATGACCTCGGTCTCCTCGGCAGCAAAATCTTCCCTCAGAATGAGCAAGAAATAGTCAGACCGCAAGGCCAAAATGAACCTGCAAGGAAAAAAAACAATGCAATAGACTAATTAAACTGGTGGGCTTAATGAAGCCACATCAGCTTCACCTCTCTATTGCCAGAGGCACCTGCTACAGGAAAATGCCAGCACTATAAATCTATCTGTAGTGTATGCCTTCAAAGGCCACCCAATTGCTAGGACTCCATCTAATGGCTCAGGGCAGTGCAAAATGTACCAGCAAAATACTACATGAAAAGATCAATTTCCGTGGGCCACTTCAACATCCGCCGGATGAGTCTCCCCTGGTACACAGACTTGACACTCTTAATAACCCTTTGGTCGAGAGGCTGGATAACGGATGTGCATTTGGGGGGGAAAAAAAATCAAGTGGACAGTCATCAGAAGTCTTCGATGTGGTGGGCACTGCAGTTATCCAAAAAAAGGCAGATGGATCTGCCCTGCTTTGGCATATCTGCATCAAAGGCTTCCAGCCAGCTGGAGAATACTGTGCGTGTCATCCAAGCTTTCTGATTAGCAGTGTACTCAACCAGAAGCCTTCGGTTACATTTAAAGCACTGTGGCGTCGTGCTCTGGCTGATCACGAGGAGAAGACGCTTGTCGGATCCGTCCATGTTTGAATGCAAAAGAATGGTCACCCGCTTTTTGCTCAGCTTACCGCCATGACATTTTTGTCCCCTCAGGTCAAGCGTTTTTGATGGCAACATTTTGTAGAAAAAGCCAGTTTCATCCACATTATAAATTTCGGAGGACTTGCATTTGTCCATTATGCTTTCGCAACTTTCTTGCATTCAGGGTGATGCTGCTTCACCGTGACGCTCACAGGCTCCCCCGACAACACCTTGGTGAACGATGCAGTGCCATGCTTTGAATTGGCTTAGCCATCCAGCGCTCGCTTTAAAGTTGTTGTGCCCCAGAATGCACGCGATGTGAACAGCCTTCTGCTGCAGATGGCTTCCATACAAAGGCAGCGTGTTCTCTTTCGTGTCGAGGAACCACTGGAATACGGCCTTATCGACGTCTTCGCAGACCGGCGTTGCCACAGTCTTGTGCTGCACGCACACGCCGGCCTAAGTGCCTCTATGATGCTGCTTTTGGATTTCAGAATAGTAAAAAGTGAGCTGCACTGGATACTGAACTCCTCTGCAATATCAGACTTCTTTCTCCCTTTTGCAGCTTCGGTGATGACTGCAGACTTTTCCTGCAGCACCAAGAACTTGTGCTTTTTAACAGGAGGCAGAATCTTTCTGACACGCCGAACAAAACATTGGACGAAAGCAAGACACAGGCGATTTCAGCGTTTCAGCGTACACGCGGCACACGGCAAGATAGCGTGGTAGTGGCCAGTGTCAACGGCCAGCAAGGAGGAAAAAAAACTGCCAGATGACCAGCGGTGTCGTCACATGAAGCGTCACGTGCCTGCATAGTTGCCATCAGACAGCCTAGCAAAAAGCTGCTTTAAGCTAAAAAAAAATAAGTAACCTAGTGTAAACAGCAATGACCGCGCTGATGCTTGCTGGCAGAAACGTATGTGCCTGACTTGTCGGATGAGTGTGCTGCTGCAGTTTTGGTACTTCTCCGTTCCCAACTGGCTGATGAGCCGAAAAAAATGTTGCAGATCACTACCTCAAACTTTTGTTATTGCGGGACTGCTTTTTAAAAACCCTTTGCTGCTGAGAGGGTGGAAATGCATTGAACTCTATGGAAGTTTGCTGGCGGCACAAGATTTTTTCGTTGCCGCGAGAATTTCGCTCTTGAGGGCTTTCGTTAATGAGCAGTTCAACTGTATCAAATTTCCTGCATACATCTTGAAGCTTTAAATTCTATACTCTACACTGTACTCATTCGTAAACTCTCTACTATTTCTGCCTGGTCTTCTGTGCTCACCACTCAGGCTATAAGCATTACGGTCTGAATGTGCATTATGAAGAAAACACTGCCTGGCACTTGCAGAAGTCCAAGAAGCTTAGGAATGACCTAAGCTCTTCATCTTCAGCTCTCAACAAAACAGCAAGGAAAGCAAGATGGAAAACAACAACAATAGCATCACTGATCCTGCTGAAAAAGCTTTCAGCTTAGACCACTTTCCACAAGCTCAGCCCTCAAGTTCATCTTGAAGAATTTAAGCAAGTCCCATTGCCATATGGGGATCCCATTTAACGAAAGCTGGCAGGTCCTATTGGGAAAGCCTGCTCGTTCTACAGGAAAGGCAAAATACAAGACAGTGCATGGTGCAATATGCCAGGCAGTGCATGATGCGAGACAATTTACCTCTCACCCCATTCATATTTTTATTACAATTTTTAAGCCTATGATAAGTGGTAAACTAGTGAGGCAAGCACACCTCCAGCCAAAGCTTGTCCAACAAATGCTGTGGCTAGGAGATCATGAGAACATACAATGCGAGTCACCCTTACAGCCCTTTCAACAGTCTTCACAGCATGTTTCAGATAATTTTAAGTACCCACTGAGGTCCACGTCGGCAAGGCACATGACCGTTCAAATTCCATCACTTCTGTAAATGAGAGCCAGTACATCCTTTTTTTAACCTCAAAAACTACTCCAACTTCTCACATTAAGCAGTGCATTGCCTGTGCAGTAGGTGACAGTTTGTCGATGAGTGTTCATACCTGTGTGCCCCGATGTCCTTGCCCTCTACGCGAATTGTGATGTCCGTCTCCACCTGGCCAATGAACATCCTGAGCAGGTCGTCCCCCAACTTGGAGCAGGCACCCAGCCTCTCTGGGCTGCAGCCTGACTCCTGCATCCTCTTGTCGATGCTTGACAGGCAGCTCACTTCAGAGACCTCCGAGTACACAGTCTCTGAATCATCATCCCCATCTCCAGGAGAGAAGGGAGGCTGCGGTAGGCATAGGCAGCACATAAGGAAAGAAGCAAGGATACCAGGGCACCCACAAAACACTCCGCAAATGGTTACACTAATTACATTACACTAAGATATGGATCAATTTTTTGTTAACCTATCACTGCAAGGATATCTGCAACTATTTAATAAATGCTAGCCCTTGATGTCACCCTTGGAAACACTCATAAAGCATATTTTACACCAGGACTTGATATCACGTAAAAGTGTCACCAGCATAGTGTTCACCACCTTGTGAGCTGCTCTCCGATGCCAATCCATCAATTAGAATGTCCCTGCTTCACTTCCCATCAAACACTGAAGAGCAGGAGGAGGTCAGAAGTATACCACACTGAAAATGCAGACAAGGTTAGGCATCCCCAGAATCAGCATCCCAGAAGTGGTATCAAACAAAATTTGAACTCTGTGTTCATTCTTTTAAACCTGACACTTTATGCAGTAATTTACAGAGAAAGAAGTGCTTTAGTTGGATTAGTCAGGTCTGAGCTCCTGTGCTTGGATAAGGTGGTGGACCCTTTGGTCACCAGCATCATGCCTCAGTCACCAGCATCATGCTAATGGCCTGTGTTGCAAAATGCACATTGTGCACCCATATAAGCTCCAAAGATTTTTTTTTTATTTATTTATTCATACTGTTCACCCTCTGCATGAGGGTCATTACAGGGAGGGAAACATATACAGACACAAGTGCAATTCTCTTCGCTAAAAAAAGAAACACTCAAATGCACAGAATTACAGATTTGCACAGCAATCTTCCAGGAACGCGTTCACACCTATCACAAATTTGTCTACATCTGTTTGGTCCACAACGCCACTTGGTAGTTGATTCCAAATTTCTACAGCATCGGGAAAAAAGGAGTAGCGATAGACTTAGTACGTGTAATAATAGGTTGTAATACCTTACTGTGATTTTTCCGAGGGCAACGCTTCAGGGGAGGTGTAACATAGTGATGTTTATTAACTTTGACTTTATCATTCATTATCAGAAAAAAAAGTTTCAATTTCTGCTTTAGTCTTCTTTCTTCTAGTGATTCTAACTGACACTCTTTTAGCATTGCTGTGACTGAATCAGTGCGGCGGTATTTAGAGCATATAAAACGTGCTGACATCCTTTGCAATCTTTCCAGTTTCCGTTTTAAACCCTTTTGATGAGGACTCCACACTGCACTTGCGTACTCTATGATTGGCCGCACGAACGTCTTGTACGCAATCAATTTAATTTCTCTAGTCGCATTCGGCAACTTCCTCCTCAGGAAACAGACCTTCTGGTAGGCTTTTAAATAGACATTTTCAATATGGGTGCGCCAGTCAAGATTATTTGTTAATGTCACTCCCAAGTACTTGAGACACTTTACTTGATCTAAGGAATTTTCACCGATATTGTATCGAAACATCATAACATTCTGCTTCCTTGTTACTTGCATGTAATTAGATTTTTGGTAGTTTATTTCCATACCCCATTTCAGGCACCATGAGTTTAACGACTGAAGACATCTATTTATGTTCATCTGATCTGCCGGGGAAGCCACAGGAGAGTAAATTAAACAATCATCGGCAAAAAGTTTCATTCTGACAGGCGATTCGACGATAGCAGAAATATCATTTATATACAATAAAAACAAAAGCGGACCTAAAACGGAGCCCTGTGGCACCCCCGACAGAACTTCACGCCTATTCGATACTGCACTTTCTATTTTGACGACTTGACAGCGGTTACTTAGATAGGCCTGAATCCATAGTACTATATTTTCAGCGATTCCTAATCTGCGTAGTTTAAAAAGAAGCTTATGATGCGGAACTTTATCGAAAGCCTTCGAGAAGTCTACACAGACCACATCTACCTGCTGACGTTCATCTATAGCCTTGCAAATGTCGTTCACTGTTTCAATTAAAACAATGAACAAAATAAAATGTGCACTCATCAAATCCAAACCAGAGCTATTAAAAAACGTGGGGGGTGGTTACCTTAAACACAACTTTTTAGTTAATGTTGCATGCCTGTCTTGAAATGGTTATACAGTAGAACCCCGTTCATACGTTTTTCACCGGACCGGGAAAAAAAAACGTAACAGCCGGGAAAACGCAACAGTGAGGAAAGCACCGAAAATTAATGAAAACAGTGCAGCTTTGACTTGAAACAATTAATTTCCGCAATTTGACCCTAGGACTTTAAAAAATCGAGAATGGTGGATTGCAGTTTCTTTCGCTCGCTGGAAAGAACAACGCGTTTCTCAATAGCAAAGGCCGCATTGCTGTCAGCGTCGCTTTGCGGTGCGGCCACACCGCACGCACGCAGCAGTGCTGTGCAGTTCACGCGCTCACTGCAGTCCACGCTGAAGCGATGTTGTGCACAGCGTCAAGCACTGAAATGTTTGTAGGCTGCTCGCTGCGCTGCTCCGCGTAAGCCGCCCTGGCTGCCTGTCAACTGCGTTTAGTACGTCCAGCTTTTCCTCAAGGGAAAGCCCCTTCCGCTTACTCAACGCTATCACGCCATCAAAGCACAATAAAGATGTTGCGACTGAGAAGGATGAAAAGGAAATTGCACGGGCCCTGCCGACTGGCCCCTGCCGACTGGCTCCAGCCGAGCCACCACCGCTGTCACTTGCAGATAGAGGAGAGTTAAAAGATAAAGAGTGAAAGAAAAGACGCGCTGATAAGCGACCGCAGCCGCGCGCCTCCTCCTCACCACCTCCCACGATAAAGATCGCGGCGTTCGGCGTGCGAGGCAGATAGCCATCTAGTGGCGGCCTCTCCAACTCGCGTGCGGCTTCTTGCAGCCAGTTCGGTAGCCAAGCCGGGCCAAGACTCGTCAAAAATCAAAATGGCGGTTGGCGCGCATTGCCCGGGCGGGTTCGGGAAGCCCGGTTGCGACGTATCATACGGGATCGTTTCCTCGGCTACGACGTAACAGCGGGGTTCCCAATACATTGGATCCTATGGAAGCTGTGCCGGGACCCGAAGAAAACGACGTAACAGCCGGGAAAACGCAGCAGTGAGGAACGTAACAGCGGGGTTCTACTGTACTAAACATTTTACACATACAGTCTCAGCACTTTCTTTCAATGCACACACCAGCGGAGATTATGCCTTGTAGAGGAGGATCTGACAGTGCTCAGGTCACTTGTACAAATGCAAACACAGTGCATGAAGGGGCTATACTATCTGAGGCATGTACGCACCCTTGGTATACTTTCCCTGGGCACGACTGCAGGAGACTCTTGAACCACACTGGTATCAACCTTAGTCACAAGGACTTCCAATTCTGGTTTCTTGGGCAGTACTGTTGATGACACTGGTCCTGCTGATGGCAACACCTCAGCTTTTGAAGACGCGTCCTTTTTAGGCACATCACCTTCCCGGTCACTCTCATGCTCTAGGGAATCACTGTCCTCGCCATCGCACACCTCAGACCTGTGGAATGTCATGGCATCCACATCCTGGGGCCGTGTTGACGACTTCACGGGCAATGCCCTGGGTGCTGGTTTCACAGGCTCTGGCTTTGCCTTGCGCCTGAGAATCGGGCTCATTGGCAGCAAGCAGACTTCAGGAGGCTGGAACCTTGATTGGCATGTCGACACCCTCTTTGGTGAGGAGACGTCCCCTTCAGCAGTGGGACAGGGTGCAATTCTAGTAGTAGGCTGTTCCGTAGCTGGGATCTCCTCCGACACAACCAATATCTCTTCACGCTCAAAGTGTTCCCACATGCGGTGTTCAACAATGCTTCGCTGCCTCTCTACACTGTTTGCACCATCCTTTGCAGGCTTTCCCTGGTAGTTACTATACGCTTCGTGGGCACAGACAACACTTTCACTGTGGTCATCATTGATGTCAATGAACATCGACAGTGACAAGGTGCATGGCATTGTGCGAGAGGATGGCTTCTCATCAGGATGAGAGTCATCGTGGTGAACTGTATTGAAGTCAACGTACATGTAGCATGACTGAGGTCGTTTGGACGAATCACTATCTCCTTTGGGCTTGCTTGCTGGTGACCTTTTCTGGGCCTGGCCTGCACTAGCATCTCCACCAGCATCTATGTACATGTACAGAGACGAACCTTGGTTTGACGGCTCCTTGTGCTGCTGTGCCTGGGTTTCTTCTGGTTCTGTCTTGTTTATGTCGATGTAGAAGGGGAACAGCGCACCCGATGCGCGACGCTCCTGGTTTGACCCCAGTTCAGCTTGGTCAGCAGCACCCTGCGAGGGCACTTCCCCCACATCATTAAGGCTGTCGTACGCCACTGCCTCAGTAACAGATGTGTTCTGGGACATGAAGCCAGAATCATTCATCCCAAAAGCAACACAAGAGCCTCTCTTCTTCTCGCCAAGTTGCCCACCGACCTTAGGTGATCTCGGAAGGCATTGGTATGACACTGGCATGGGAGCAGGAGATTTCTCGTGCAGGAAGAATGCAGACATTGGTGCCAGAGACTTTCCATCCTGCTCTGTGGAGACTTTCAAGCCTGCTTTATTGCACTCCTCTACAATTGTGGATTTGTTGCTATGCTGTTGCTCCTCATGCTCCTGCACACCCATTATCGCTGCTGTCTCTTCCCCATTCCACTTTTCAATGGCTGCCTCGAGCGGCATCTGGCTCTGCAGATCAAATGTTCCACTCCGCACCATGCTGTTGCTCATGCTCACGGAGCACTCGTCCCGGTTGTCTGAGACGTCATCGCAGGCTTGGCTTTCCTCGTACACTTGGGTGCTATCGCATAGGCTGTCTAGAGGTTCTTCTACATTTCCAGCTGTTGCATCACGGTTCTCACTACAGTTGGCGTCATTGTCATTCACAAAGCATGAGCGGAAATTCTCTAGAGAGTCCTCAGCCCCCGTCTGCTCAAGTGACCCAGTAAACACGCCGCCATTGTCCCCACCTGGTTCATTGGCTGAGCCGCTCTCGATTACTTCCTGAGTTCCCTCCCTGGTGTCAGTCTCGCCAGTCATGTCCTGAAAATCATCATCGCCACCATCTTCATCATCTGTCGAGGCAGGATCATCCTGGGAGCGGAGGGCTCGAAGAATATCATGCTCCTTCTTTCGAATGTCATCATCGGAGTACACGCTCCTGGATGAAATGCCAGACAAGAGAAAAAATCAATCAATCACTGCACCAGCCCCCAACATGAACGGGATGTTAAGTGGTTGCTTCAGTAATCAGACATATTTGCACAAATAAGAACATCGGTAGACATTTCAGAAGAGATGAGGCTTGGGCATGTTGGTCAGACATACTTAAGGGAAAAAATAGCGCACACGAGAAGACGGGACAAGCGCTTGTCTGTGTCTCCTCGCTTGTCCCGTCTTCTCGTGTGCACTATTTTTTCCCCTTTAAATCGGTAGACAGGTCCTTAAGAACCAATTTTTTACTCCCTTCGTCACTTTGTGTCAGTTCAGTGGAAATGGAACAGCACACAAAGGGAACAGCATAATGGGACAAGCACAAGTACGGACAGACACTAGGACAAGCCCTTCCCTTTGTGTGCTTGTCTGTTAGAGCTGAATTCACATATAACCAACTATAAAAAAAAACAGTTTTCTTCCTTCCTTCTTCCTCATCCCAAAGGTGACACTACGTAGTCCTGGTATCTGTATTCTAAGCTCAACGCTCTTAAGGAATATTAGCCTGCAATGCACACCACACGAGTGAAGTAGCAAAAGCAGCTGTAGCAGATCTAGTGTGACAGAACACACAGGCAACCAGCGGTACCCACTCCCCCTGCTGCTTTGTACTGCATTTGCACAGATCACACGGTGTTAATTTTCACTGAGAACCAAAGTGCTACAATATCAGAAAGCATGTCATAAAGATTCTGTTCATGCCCACAACTTTAAGGGGAGACGCAGGTCTTGAAATGATAAAAAAATGTGAAAATTTCGATGTTGCAAAAATGGCAAAGCACCCGCACAAAAAGGTTTAAGGCAATTGCATATTCTCCGCCTACGAAGAGTGGAAATTGTGATTTCGGAGCGAAATGTGACAGAACTTCGCGCCTGTAGCTTCTCATGACCACGTTCCCGATGGCCACCATCTTAGTTTTGTTTAAAAACTGGGCCCCTCCCCCACATCCTGGTATTTCTCACTACTGCGAAATATTACTGGAGTGTCCCCATTCTGCTGTTTTTTCAGGCCTCTACAACGACCTCCAAATAGCTGGCACACGCACTTCAAATGAGATTTTCTCAGCTTCATGATTTTTGCCATCGTGACTAGCCTTACGGAAGTTTTTATGTTTTTAAGGCGCAATTTCAAATATTCTTATATCGTTGAAAGCAGAAAGAAGTAAACTGTGGAGCTATGCTTTTTTTTTGGCTGAGTCGAACATTATTATTTTGTGAACCATGTCACCTAACTATATTTCATAATTATGGTGCTTGGACATAACTGAACATTTTTATATGATGATGCACCTCAAAAACAGTATAATTAGCATAGCTCCAGATGGCAGGTCTTTGCCTACGGCTTCATTTCAATTGAAAGTGTCTTAATGACCCGTAAGAATTCAGGTAATTATGCTTCAATTATTTTCATATACTATGGGAACTACTGAGATACACTGAAACTAATTATATTTTTGAAAACAGGAAGAAACACATAAGCACACCCAATTTCATTATGATATCTTTTATAATTAAAATTTTCATTTCCAGTCCGTGTCTCTGGTTAACATAGTTACAATAGCCTTTATTGTTCCCACACTGCCCGCTTTTAGGCACTGCATTGAGAGTATGACTGCAAGGTATTGGCCTCACAAAGAATGAACTCAAAGTACAGGCAAAATATGTAACCTGGCAGCACACAACCAGGCAGCACACAACCTTGGATTTTGCAGCTGACATGATTCAGGAAAGCAAAGCCCATGAAATAAATCCCCACAAAGACTCACAGCACAGACAACACAGCAGCCACCATCATGCCCCTGAACTCAGTTTTCTTCACATCTCTTCTCCCATATAACACTTAAATGACTCTTAATCAATATAGCATGCCTCTCACATTCTGATATGGCCACACTGAATATGGAAATGAACAAAAATGGGCATTTGTCCGAATCCATGTAATTTAGCAATTAGTACACAAATTGCAGCCAAATAAAGCTGCATTATTTCTGCAGAACTTGCAACGAGATGTCACCCATGAACTGCCCAAGGAGACAAAGACGCAGTTCGTTTTGATTGCAAACTTTTGCCACAGGTTAACATTACAAGTAATGAGCTACTAGAAATAAAAATTACTACATCATGCATAGTTCCGTATGCACGAAAAGCATGCAGAACTAAGCGTTCACAAATGAAAAAAATTCACCTCTCTCAAGAAAGCAAAAATGCCTCTGTGTACACACTCAGTACTCTCTTTTTTAGCCCGTGCCATCATACAGACAACTTGGCACAACCATTTCTTCTACTTTAAATTGAAAAGCTCATCCTGACCAAATCATGGAAAATGGCAGTGCGAAAGAAACGGGGATGAAGATGTAGAAACACAGGCGACAGGACAAGCGCTGAACTACCCGCTTAATTTTATTGAAAAACAATCCAGATCTTAAACGTTCGAGTGCATCACAAGTCAGGTTATTGATAAAACTATGAATGCGCATCTAGCAGCAACACAACATTCATTCTCATTATCACTGGAGGCTAGATACAGGCAACCACGTGAGGGCATACCTCTAAAAGCGGAAGAAACGACCAAAGCACGGGCAGAACGAGTCTTTACATCAGAGCAAAAGCAGAGACAGATTAACCACAAAAACAAACAAAAAAATCAACAACAAAAGAGCCAACAAGCAAAGGTCTAGTCATTTAGTTGCACAAAAGCAGTGTCAGGTGGAAAAGGAACTAAGTAAAACCACGAAAGAAATGTAATCATTGGATGGCGCCATCCTGAAAGGAGATTTGTCTTGGTGCTGGATGCACTTTCATGGTTGCATCGATAACCTGACTTGTGATGCACTCGAATGTTTAAAATGTGGCCCATTTTTTCAATAAAATTAAGCTGGTAGTTCAGCACTTGTCCTGTAGCCCATGTTTCTACATCTTCATCCCCATTTCCTTCGCACTGCCACTTTCACTGATTTGGTCAGGATGAGCTTTCAAATTTAAAGTAGAAGAAATGGTTGTGCCAAGTTGTCTGCATGATGACATGGGCTGAAACAGAGTTTATTGAGTGTGTACACATAGGCGTTCTCGCTTTGTTGAGGGAGGTGCATCATTTTACATTTGTTAACGTTTAGTTCTGCATTCTTTTTGTGCATACAAAACTATGCATGATAGAGATACTTACGAGTTTAGAGCTCGGCAATAAATGTATTTTGTTGACGTGGCCACATTTACATGCTGCAGTGTACACTCAAGCTCTCAAGTAACACACCCTTTCCACTCCTCTCAATCCCAAGAGTACCGGCTTCCAGGATCCTGGATCACATTAAAGGCCTACTTGACCAAAATTTTGCAAACCATAAAAACGTTTTTTTCGTAGTACATCCCCGGATTATGTTAACCTCAAAACATTACGTTACAGTTTCAAGCAGTTAAGTTGCCAACGGTACACAAAATTCGGAGTTTTCAATAACGAAACAGGAAAAATGGGCGTCATTACCACCCGCTGGAAGCGATGCATGTTTAAGACAGGAGTCCATATAGGTTCAGAGCGTCTGCTCGATACAGCTCGTGCAAAGCACTGGTAGTGGTAGCGTGTACAGCACTTTGCTCAATAAATGGTAGTTATATATGGAAAAACATATATTAAATTACATAACTTGCATCATACATGGAATGAAACGCCCCAGAAAAAACTGGCAGTGGCTTAGCTCAGCTAGGCCAGGATATACACAGCAAAAGCAATTTCGTCTCCTGACATTTCAGTAGCAACACGCCACCGTCGTTAAGCAGCTTGGCGGCGTCTCTTAGCGAGACGTTCCTCTCGTTTTTTGGACGTCTCGGCCGATCGCTTAGCTTTTCTCGTTTCATTATCATGCTGTCGGCCTGCCTTGCACCATGCGATGACTTCTGGATCGGAAGACTCAATGTCACGCAGCCTGTACTGCTGCCGTGACGAGCACGGCCGCTCTCCTTCTTCTATGGTGCGTGTCTAAAGGTGGATTCACACGACGGACTGCTTCACGGACCAATCGGTCACGTGATGTCTGACGCGCGGTCCCCCCGTCCGCGGCGAGCATTCACACGACGGGAGGAAGCAGCAGACGACAGCGCGGACGAGCCAGTCGGATTGTCGCATTGTCGGCGTAATCGTCTCTGTGCGTATCCCACAGAGCGGGAAAACTTTCCACAAGGGCAAGAAAAAAAAAGGTTGCGTCATCTGTGAACCTAGAACCGTACGAACAAGACGCGCTTTGGCTGTTAGAAAGTTCGCCAAGTGGTTCCATCTTCGCAGCTGTCAACAGGACTATGTAGTTTTTCGCGCTCGCATGTACTTTGGTTCGACCAGAGGCTTGTATTGGATTTTGTAAGCTTGCTCGTTGCCAGACTAAACAGTTTAACCGCTACTGCTTTGAGAGTCACGGCCAAGGATCTCAAGCAATCCGAAGTGTGAAAAGGTCTCTCGGCCATATCACGAATCGCTGCTCGCGAGTGAAGCGGAGCAGCAGGAATCAGTGACGTAGGGTCACGTGATGCCCATCCGCGAGGGCACTTCGCGATTTGGTCCGTCGTGTGAATCCAGCTTAAGGAGCGAGCGCATCGCTTCCAGCTTATATCCCAGCTGCGCGGCGCAACTCTGCGCATGTGCAGTGCGGCGCAGCGGCTGCGGCGCCATGGTTGCCATGGTACTGGTTGCCTTGGCAACAGCGCATGCGCAATAGCAGCCTTTGGCAGGCACCGCGAAATGCACTTCTGCTAGCCTAGCGTAGCTTTTGCTGCAAAAGTTTTAAATGTGTTCTATTTGCTGTGGTAGACTAGAAAACTCCTCGTTCAACCTCAGTGAAGATGATCGCGCCGCTATGCTAGTGAGCGTTGTTTGCCTGGTAGTATTCGATTACAGCTTGTGCAAAGTTTGGACACCGCGAAGGAAGGAGGCATGTTCAAATGGAGGCCAAGTAGAAAAAGTGCTTGTACTAATCAAGTCACTATTTTTGAGCGGGCCCGCATGCCAAAAGCACACATGCGCTATGCTATGTGTGCAATATGGTTATTGTCTTGATAAAAAAAAATGACCTGCCTTCTCCTTTCCCTTCTCATTTTTTATCCCCCGTAGAAAGGTATTTCTGCCTGTGCAAAAAAATTTGGAGCAGGTACAAGGTAAATCAATAAAAAACAGCTGGATATCCAAAAAGGGAGCTCTAGAGAATTAAGCATAGTGTAAAGTGAAAGAATCTACCAGAAGCAAAATTTGTGTTAACGAAATAAATATATATTTTTCTCTACGAGGACTGTGGTGTCAATGCGGTGCTGATGGTGGGCTTGTTCATCTTTGTGCGCCTCGGCCAGGCAAGCTGCTGCGCGTTGCAAAATGCATACCGGTTACAAATGAGCATAGACTTATGCGCTGTGTTCATTAATGTATTTACAGAGAGCCATTTAAAGCCTGTGTACTGCAGGGATGAAAAAGTTATAATCTTTTCAACCACACAGTAGGCAGAACGACATGGTTGCCGGACCCCAGCTGACCATACGGCCACCACGCAAATTGCTGGTAGGCAGTGTATCTGCATCGACTGAGTAATAATGCAGAACATATAATCAAAATTATTTGTTGCTCTCGGTTGAAAATAATGTCATTTAAATAAATTATGCGCTTCAGGTCGCTGAGGTTTTGGAAACGTGCCAGATGATAACACTAAAGCTTCTTGTATTTGACCTCAAGTATGAATGGCGTGAGGCAGTCAGTAAGAAAATTGGGTGTTTTCAGTAACGCACGTGTAGCCTTCCAGGATTCTGAGCTCGGCCTGCGAGTCTTCGCGGAAGCAGATACACTCGATGCCCGACTGCATTATTATGTTTCAGGTACAGCTGCACCTGAATTAAATGTGTGAATGTTTATTCCTTTTCAGATGAAGCAGACCTCTACTTAGACATCTGCCTGGTGTAAATAACGTGACATCAAAAAGACACTGCTCGATGAGCAAAGCCGTCTACTTTAGCTTCTGAACCAGCTAAGCTAGCTTGTGACTCTGATTAGAGACTCCTCGCAGCCTTCCTTCTCCCAATTATAGCCCTCTTGGTACGTGGCATGCTTTGCCAATTGGACCAGAAACACGTATGTGCTTTGATGATGTAGACCAGGAGAGGTCTACTGACAAAGCCCTGCCCATAAATGGGGTTAGCGTGAGAGAGAAGAGTCAGTCGCCTACTGTTAAATTTTTTTTTTAAAAAGAAGGGAATACACGTTAAAACTGGAGCTCCAGACAGTTGACACCATCTTTCGAGATCGGGTGTGAAGGACAGTGGCCGAGAGGTATACATGGTGCTTTCTGCATTCCTCGTATTCCTTTCCGCGGCCACGCACTTCGTCGACATGATGCCAGAGGTTAATTTTTCCCGGAGACCATCGAGATTCGCGGTGAAAACCGCCAGAAATGCGCCAGAAGAAGGACTTACAAGGGGCACTCACTCACTTCGGAACGCCTGAAACTGGAGAGCCGACGATGCCCGTGTCTCAATTGTACGTCATTTCTGGTCAGATTTGTTAATTGTCCAACACACCGCTAGGGGACTGCGTC